>NC_051439.1:19178190-19217971 GCF_001649575.2 Kryptolebias marmoratus
GGGGGGGGTTTGGAGTTTGTGTAATAATCTCTTGTTATAATGCTTTTATAAATGGGTGCAGGAGTTTAGTTTGGGCTTGTAAACTTGTCTCCACGTCCTTTATAATGCAGAGATGGTAACTGAAGGCCAGTGCTTCTGAAAGACTGTTGTTCTTTTTTTGAAAAAAATGTGCCGGAGCTTCACTGCTAGAGCGGGGGGCTCGACTTGTCGGCCGTACAGCATCGTAGCTTGACACCGGTGTTCTACCGAATTTTGTACCCCTCGCCGGAGGTGGGCGTCTGGGAGCGCGGCGACTGCAGCATAATTAAAACATGGCCGACTCGGAGGAATTTAGACTTAAACGTTTAAAGGTAAGATAGCGACAACGTGAATGGAGAACATAACCTCGCTTTAGCAGCAGTCGGACGCGAACTGGACCGACCCAGTTGCACGTTTTGGGTCGCAGTTGTCCGCTTCCGGTCGACAGCTGCTCCTTTAAGCTAGCATAGTTAGCTTTGGTAGCTTGCTTCACGCCGCCACGGCTGGCTCGTTTAACATCTCCTCGTTTCATTAAAAAAAACAGGGAAAAAAAAGCAAAAACACGCACAAACCAGAATGCATTGCTTGCTTATGTATATACACCTGAAAATCTGTTATAAACGCAACAATTCAACTTTTTTTGTTGCAGCTAGCTGCGGCTTCCACGAGCATCGCTAACTGCTGGGAACAATAAAATTAGCTGATTTTGTTCTAGTTTTGTGTGGGGGTGGGTCTTTTTTTCCGCATTTATCTTCCGTAAAACACCCAGCACACGCGTCGTTTAAATCTCAGATTTATTTTTGTTTGTTTGCCTAATATTTACCAGGTTAAAAAATAAGCAGACGCAGGGTGACAAATAGCTTAATTGTACATCGAGTTTTAATGGGACGCGTCTTAAACATAATTGTAGGAACCAGACGAGGCCCGGATCCATTTAAAACTAACACGATTCAGAAAGCCTGGGTGCCCTCAGAGCAATCAGCAAACCCCTAAGCTTTCAGTTGTTTGCATAAACAAGGTGTTTGAGCTTACATTATTTGAATACAGATGAGAAATTAACCTCTAAAACAAAAGCTTACATCTGAACATGTTCTGACTGGCAACTTAAGGTGCAAAATATGGAATCAAAACCTAAAAAAGGGTTATCCTGAGCTATATCAAATGCTGCAGTTTGGAAGAGTTCAGTCCAGGGGTTTTCCCCATGCAAAGGCAAAATGCGGTCTCTTCGGCTCATCCAGTAGGCGAAGGAACACACATAGTAGCTGGCATTCAGTCACAGATTTTTCCTTTAAATTGTCTAATTTAATAAGGACTCATAATGGTGTGAGAGAATTACGGTGCAGATTTTGTGTTTTTATGATCTGATAGCACGTAAATGACACAACTTTGCATCCTAAAACAGATTTCTAGCTCATCTTTCTCTCCTGTCCAGCACGAGGAGCAGATGTCACGGATGTTTGATGAAGTGATGGGGCTGGGCGACTTCGCCGACTCCTCCAGGGGCTCCGTCGCCTCCTCTAAGAGCGGCGGTCAGACCGAAGCAAAGGGACTCGACGAAACCTCGGGGCAGAAACTGACAGAAGAAGACAGCAGCTGCAGCAGGCGAGAGGAGAAGATGGACGAGGGGATGGGAGAGACGAGCTTTCCTCACCTCGCCGCCTCATCTTCTGACCAGCTCTCCTCCTCGTTCAATATAGAGAGAGGAGGTGGCGAGGCAGCATTTGACGACGCCCTGGATGGACTTCCGTCGTACGGACCCGAGGAGGAGGACGATGAAGACTGGCACTTTGCGCTGCCGATGGGCTCCCTGGAGGACGTCAACTTGGGGAAAACGAACCCAAAAGCGAGCCAGTTTGGACCTGAGAATAGTGCGTCCCGGGTCAGTCGCTCTGCTCCCAAACCTGGAGACTTAGAGGAGGAGCAGCAGGAGAGAGAAGGGAGCAGGGAGTCCGCCAACACCTCCCACTCCTCACAGGACAACACACCGGACAACAGCAGAGGTAGAACTGCGTGGATCATTTAAAGTTCACACTTTTGTATCTTCAGCAGTGAAACCGACCGAGTTAGTCATTTTTGTGGTGTTGTTTACACTTTTTGTGTTCATTTTCAGGGTTGAGGCTGTCTGAGTTGTTTTTAGTGATCACTTTAAACAGATTTTTTAGGGACATGCTTCTAATAAAGGGTTGGGAGTAATCACAAACTCATAAATGTGAACATTTTGTAAGGAAATACTTTAATCACTACCCTTTGTTTTAGGGCCAAAAGGACGCTTGAAATTTAGGAGTAGGGATAACATGAGGAAATGGGATTTAAAAATTAATTTATTAACTCGTAATTTTTTATTTTTGGCCTTCTAGACTCACTGTTTCCAACTTTTCTGCTTTATGGATCCATGGCTTGTATGTTTGATGAACACTTGACAGAAATAAAGTTTCTGATGAAAGAAAAGCAGGATAATTTTGGATGTTGGTGGTAAAAAGTTCAGTTTTTACAATATTTGGGTCATGTACTCCAATTTGTCTCCATCAGCCTTATTATAGTTAGTTAGTTGTGTGTGAGCAGAAAGAGCTCATTGTAGCTGAAATAACTTCTCTTCTCACCAAATCAGACGTCCTGAACCAGACAGAGGAGGCTGAAGACAGCCAGCAGGGCAAGGTGAGGCTCTGAACAGACTGAAAGGTAATCGCTTCTGGCCTTCGCCGGGTGTTCACACAGATGCTTTGTTTCAGACGTCCGAAGCTGCTCCGGTGGAGGAAAGCGATCCCCCGGCGTGTCCCGCTGTGAACATCAAAGATGAGCCGATTGACGAGGGCTACGACGCGGCGTTGCTGCCTCAGAGCTCTGTCAGGCAGATTAAAGAGGAGCTGGAGCAGGTTGGTGTGAGGAGAGGAAGGGTTTGTTTTAAATGGTACACCTCATGAAAGACCCGTGATTGGTTCCAGCTGAAGCTGCTCGCACTGCGCCGTTATCGTCATACTGGAGTTTCCAGTTTTATACCGACCTGTTGGATAATTCTGATCAGCATTTCTGATACAACTCTAAAAAAGAAAGAGAAAGAATCCAATTTTAGGCTGTTTGCATTGCAGAGAAAAGTGCCTCAGCTGCTTAAAGCTGTCAAAATTTTTTCTTCCACATTGATTCTTCGGGGGTTAACGTAGCCTAAACTCAGCAGGGGTTTTTGTAGAAAACAGCAAAAATTCCCTAAACAATCATCTCGCTGGAATATCTCGGCACTTATTTCATCCAATCTCAGCTTTAACGCTCCGTACCACTCGGGTTCCTCCCCCCAAAACGACCCTCGTCCTCGCAGCTTTCAGTCGCCGTTTCATTTAGGAAGAAGAAGAAGAGCGTCACCTTGTCATATCCCGTGTTGTTTGGACTCTTTGTCTCTGTTTTCCTTGTATTTATTTCTGTCATTGTTTAGGTTCTCTCCTAGTTTCATCGGTCCGCCCCTTTCCCAGCTGCGAGTCATTTCCTCATCAAGCTCCTCTCGTTCCCTTCCCCAGCTGCAGTCGGTTACCTGTAATCAGCTCCTTTCTCATCTGAGTATATTCAGCTCCCCGCTCTCATTGTCCTCATCTGTTGAGTTCTGTCGGTCTCCCATGATCGTCTCCCTGTTCCTTGTTCCTTGTTCCTCTGTAAGTCTTCGCCTCCAGCTTCTTAATTAAATATCATTTTTTTTGCATCAATCTGGCTGCCTCCCCTTGCCTTGTGCGTTACGACACACCTCGTCTCTTGTCTCTGATTCCACCGTTCTCCCTCCGACTCCGTTCACATCCGGGGATTATTTCATCGTCTCCGTATCCGTCGCGCGCCGAGACGCAAACTCGTTAACGTTCGAATGTAAACAATTTGTTTTGTTGGCAACAAACGATTAAAGTTAAGTAGGATTTTTGTAATGAGGGATGTGCATTTAATGGTTATTTTTATCACAGATGACACATATACAATAAAATTAACATCCAAAACATTGAAAAGTCATGTTTTTTGGCAGTTATTATGGCTTTAAGTTGAAGACATGACTGTTATTTAGTTTTCCTTATGATTTAATGTTTGATTTCTTTTGTTTTTTTCCTTCAGGAGGAGCTGAGAATCAGCTCCGTCTTCTCCGTAGGAGGAGGAAACCCCTTCACGTCTCCAGCCAGTGAGTTTCCGCTCATCTTTCTCTGGATTAAATGCTTCAGTTTGTTGTACAGGAGGAAAAGTGGATTAAAGAAAGAAAGAAGCTAATTTTACCGAATTATTTCTGTGAAATTAAAGTGCCAGCTGCCATCCCGGCTCCAACGCCGACGGCCTTTTTTATCCCGGGCCGGGGAGCGCTCCTGCAGGCCATGGCGCCCCTTTCTGTCAGACCGCCACTTCCAGTCCCAACGTCGATACCCACCCTGACAGCGATACCACAACTACGACCTCCGCCACCCCCTGTTCCTGGCAGCGTTCGCTGCAGCGGCTGCTTAAAAGTAATCAGCGTTCTATCACGTTTCTTTAGATTTATCATCTTTACAGCTGGTATTTCTGCGTTGTGTGTTTATAGATTTATAAATAAACACAAATTACTTTAATCTGAAGACGGCTGACACCAAACTGAGCTCAGACTAGCACTCAGAAAACTGACAGAAATGTGGAGTTTTGTTTCCAAATGTTTTCTGTTGTAGATTTTAATAATTCACCTTTTTGGGCCAGTTTCATAAAAACACCAAACTACAGATACAAAAGACGAGGCAGACGGTTAATTCACTGTTCAGCTTCTCCACCTGCCGGCTCCATAAACTGAGTTTTTTGTGGTTAACATTTAAAAACTGTAGCCTGTTGAACTCGTTTTGAACAATTATTGCTGCTGAAATTTCTCTATTTTGGCTTCTGATAATGAATCATTTAATGACAAAGGTTTCAAGAACGACAATAGGTCGTATTTCTTTATTGGAATATAATAGACACAATCCAAGTCCTAATAATTACTGTCTGAAGTCAAAAATAATTTTTAATAAGGAATTTTTGGTGCAGCGTTTAAAATTCCCAATTTTTACAGTACAGTGAATCCAGCATGATTTGAGCCTGAAGTTATTTGGCGATACAGAAGCAGAGGCTGGACTTTTTATCTATTTGAAGCTCAAAAAGTTGCATTTTTTTTCTTCTATTTTCAAGCCTATGAGGACCAAAGAAGTGATGGGATTGCGTATTTTGAGTTTCTGACTCAAGTTTTTGCTCTTAATCACAGAACAGTGTAATGTTTTTTCAGTATGTTCATTTTAAATGTACCCTTTGGGGTGTGGATAATGCTTGATGTCGTTTTTGATGCGTTCTAGGTTCTGCTGAAAGGTCAGACAGCATTCCAGAGAAAAGGGTCGACGCAGCTCTTCTGCTCCACGGTCTGCCTGACGGGACACCTTCCCGCCGTCAGCAAGGCCCGAGCCTGCTTCCAGTGCAACAGGTACGCCTCCTTTTACTGAAATGGTTTAGGTACGATACTAAGTTTAAACTAGGACAAATGGCTCAAACATTTAAACAATGGGAAATAAAAGGAAACTTTTTGGGGGAATGTAGAGAGGAAACGACATTTGTATCTAAAAAAGAAATGAGGAAACAGAACTGATGATTAACATGCCAAATCAAAGCTCGTGGTTTTATCGGTTGTGATTCATTTTAACGTTCCTCTACTTCCAGGGAGATCCTTCAGCCCAGAGACATGATCACAATCCCGGCCGACAACAACACGTTCATGCACTTCTGCGGCCAGTTCTGTCTGTCTGTGTTCAGACACAAGAGGAAACAAGTGGAGAAGGTTCCCGACAAACTGGCCGATAAACGGCTGGAGAGGAAACCCGAGAAGCCGCCTGAAAAACCGGTGGAGCATCAGCCCGAAAAACTCTTCTGCAGCGTCTGCAAGGCCACCAACAAGGTAGGTTAAAGGGATAGTTTGGAGAAATGGTTTAATTCCGACTGGATTGATGAGCTGGCCTGTCTTTTTTTTCTGCCTTGTGTTTTATTTCTACAGCAGATCGAACACGAGGTCACCCATCAGGGAAAGCTGTACAGGCTCTGCAGCGATACTTGTTTTCTAAGGTGGCGTAAGATGCGCCAGCTGGCCATGAACTGCTGCGAAGGCTGCGGACTCTACTGTAACAGCAGCTCAACTTCCTGTCAGACGCTCACGGTCGAAAAATCTCAGCTCTACTTCTGCAGCCCCACCTGCGTCGGCACCTATAAACAGGTACGGGACGAGAATTATGACATTTAAACAACACTAAGGTAAGTTTTAGTGTGGTAGTAGCTAAGATATTAGATATTTGAGTCGTGGTTGGCCTGAGAACCTTTCCAATCAGACCACATTTTGTCCTGATTTCTGGTGAAACTCATTTAGCACTTTTTAATTGGATACAAAATATGCAAAACTCCATTTGTGCAGTCCTGCAGGAAGTCGACAGAGTGCGCGAACTGTCACAAGATCCTGATGGTGTCGTCCACCATCATGGAGCGAGACCAGAAGGGCAAAGTTCAGCTGTACTGTTCGTCTGAATGCGTGGAGCAGACCCGACCGCCCCGACACAGCCTCACTGGTACGACAGGATAAAGTGTTCAAACTGAAGGTTCGGGCCCACGTCTCACATCCTGAAGGTGGTTCAGTTCAATGTTTCCTGTTTTCGTAGGTACTCCGTTCCCTTGCTCCTTGTGCAAAGTTTCAGCCGTTCCTCAGTATCATCTGGCCATGGTGGACGGCACCATAAGAAACTTCTGCTCCTACACCTGCGTGTCCACATTCAGGGTCCGTCACGTTTCAAATAATCCAGTTAAATTATCTGAATATTTGATTTTAAATCCTTTTTTGTTTCTTCCTGGTCTTGCAGAAGTCTGACTACACCTCTCAGCTCGAGCTGACCAACGGAAACTCCTCTCTCAGGGACCCTTCCAAGAAAGACGTTCCAAAGCCGGGACCCTCAGCCGGAACCAGCTCAGTCCCTCCGGTTCCTCAGGACTTCCCGTCTTCAGTCCCATACCCGGGTCACCATCCCAGTCATACCTCAGTGCCCCCACTAGTGCCTCCCTCTTCGGCCACGTCCTCCCCAACCACCCCGGCACAAGCCCAGGCCCGATCGCCCCCAGACCAGCCCCAGAAACCTTCGGAGGACGGGCTCGGCGACGCCCCTTCGGTGACCTGCCATCAGTGCAGCAAACAGTTCAACACCAAGCCGCTGCTGTTAAGTCATCAGGTAAATCAAAAATCGACGTCAGGCGTCGAAACGTTGCTGTGTCTGTCCGTCGTCGCTCTGATCTGTAATTCTTTTAATCCACAGGGTCGCATCACCGTGTTCTGCAGCAAACCGTGTTCTGTTCAGTACAGGACCCAGAAAAACATCCTGGCTGTGTGCGAGACCTGCAAGCAGGAGAAGGTGCTTTTAGAAACGGTCAACTACAACCAGCAGGACCTGTTCTTCTGCAGCGAAAGTAGGTTTAAACTGGACAAGTTTCATTTTCTGTGAAAGAGCTGAATGACGGAGCCGAAACTACATTTTTAAAGCTTGTTTTCTTCCAACAGTGTGCCTTTTGGAAAGATAAACTAATACAGTGGTTTTATTTGCTCCAGACTGTAAGCTGCTCTTTAAACAAGACCGCTCCTGCCGTCTGTGCACGTACTGTGCAGGCTTCGGCCAGAAGATGGTACTCAGCCACTACGGAGGCAAGACGGAGGAGTTCTGCAAACCCCACTGCATGTCGCAGTTCACTGTGCTCTACTACGGGGTAACCAGAAGGATTTCACGCCGCACTGAGTTACATTTCACACAGATGAATGAGCATATTTATTAGCATTTCAAAAAACAAATGGTGGGCGTGGCTTATCAGAGTAATACTACTAGTTCACAAGACCAATTTACACATTTATATTTGTAATTTGGACCATGTGTGTTCTAAAATAGTGAAGAGAGGTCTTTTAAACAGAAACAACATAAATAAAAATTTGTAAAGGACTGAACATACAACCTTGAGGAGCACCTTACTGTATCTGCTTATGTCTCAGGGCTGTTATTAATAACATAATAAGGAAAGTTAGAGTCGTTGCTACCAATTGTCTTTTTTTTCCTGTCTGGTACAGATGGGTCGGTGCAACAGCTGCAGGAAGCAGGGCTACATGAGCGAGAAGCTGCAGTGTTTGGGTTCAGTGCGTAACTTCTGCGACATGCCCTGCCTGCTGCAGTACTGCTACGTGAATTTCGAGACGAGCCAACACGCGAGCAGCAACGGCACCGGGACCCCACAGACCCCCTGCGGTAAACGCTCACTGTTGAAGTTTAGCATGATAATTCCACAAAGCCGGGCTGGAGTTTGACGTTGGTTCACTCTTCGTCCAGCTCCGACGCAGCCCCACCACTCGTCGAAGATGAATCCCGTCATCGCCGACGTCGTTTCTTTAGCCAATGGTTCTGCTGCTCAGCCCAGCGTCTCGGCAGACACCGCTCTGACCGGTTAGTCCCGTTAGCGTCCCGTTAGCTCTGGGTTCAGAAAAGTGTTTTCAAAAAAGGCTCGCTTCTTGCCATCTTACCTGTACAGCTAAAATGAATTCAGTCAGCTGTGATTGTCATGTTCTTTTCAGTTTATGATGCATTTCTCACATGTTTTTATTCTTTTCTTTTTTTTTAGGAGCTCTTCCAACTTCAAACGTAGACGGCAAGAATCTTGATCATGTATGTTTCTGTACCTGTTTGACCCCCATTTTTATACTGTCCTAATCCTGTTTGTATATGGTAGATCCTTACAAATATTCCTTTTAAGCTGTCTTTAAATGAGGGTGCTTTATTACGATTCAGTTAAAAAAAACAATGGAGATCAGTGGGATTTTAGCCAAACACACGAGAAAATTCAGCCCTTTTTTTGGATGTAACATTATAAATCAGACGGACTTCACTATAGAAACATCATTCAATGTTTAAACGGGTCGCAGAAAGTTGGACTTTACACATCTGGAGATCTTTTACGATTTATACACAACTGCAGTTTAAGATTTATGATTTTTGGAGATTTTTCCCTCAAATGTTCAGCTAACAGATGACGTATCACACCAACTTATGAGCTCCTTTTATTTCCACAAATGTTTTGCTAAAAATTATCCATCAAAACGTAGGGATTTTTGTCTTCTGTCACCCGGTGTGTGTCTCACGGCTGTAGGACTTAGTTTTCTTTCAGATTCCCTCAGAATAACACAACGGTTCCAGTTAAATTTTCTCTTTAAAGCAGCACCTTTACCTTGTCGTAATTCCCACATAAAACGCTGCAGAAACACAAAAATTCACACGGGTGACCGGCGGCACGTTCCAACGCTCACGGTTCAAGAATCTGCAGGATACGACTTATCGTTTCCCCCCGGCTGCTGTTTATCTGAGACGAGTCCGTTCCTGTCTGCCTCTCTTTAAAGTTTGCTGTCAGGGAGTGAGAGACAGTGAGAAGTTACTATGGTGACCCTAATGAGCCAATGGCAGCAGCTTTAACGTTTCTGTTATTTCTCGCTTCTATGGTTTTTATAAAACATTAAAATGTAGATTTTTTTTTTGTTGTTGATTTTGGGATATTTGGTCAGCTGCTGCTTCGCCCTTCATGTCTTCAGACGTTTTCTAGTTTTATTACACAAATATCACCTTTTCTTTTATTATTTGTGTTCTTTGGAGCAGCCGGTCTTTAAAAGAAGAAATCATCTGTTTTCAGTGCTGAGATTTTACCCATCAGAGCATAAATAATAAAATCAGCCTCGGTCAGAAAGAAGCGTCTCCTGGCCGTTCACAGCTCAAAATGGTTCTCCGTGAAACATTTCCTCTGAAGTAAAGTCATATTTTTGTTTGGATATTTACGTATTTGTGTCTCTTTGGCCAGGCCAGCACTCAGACCGATGCCATGCGTGTTCCCGCGCCCCGCCACCGTCAGATGAAGAACAAGTCCGTTCTGTGCCGACCCTTCACCGCGGACCAGGAAGTCATGTGCCAGCTGCCCTCGCCTTCCTCCGAATCAGAAGGTAGCTGCTTGGATCGCTCGGTTTGAGTGTAAACAGGGTCTTTGTTTTGTCTTTACTGCCACAACTTTTAATGCTTATTAGCCGATTTGAGCTCTAAAAACATTGAGGCTGTCGCTCAGCTTAAATTCTTTTTTTCTGTGGCACAAACGAGGTGAGACAACGCCGCCCCTTTCAGACGAAATCCTACCTGCTGACTGAGACAATTCCTGAATTCTGGGAGTTTTTCCAAAACCTTTGCAGCAACAGTCTTGACTTGAATGAAGATCTGCGGTCCCGTAAAGAAACAAATATGTGGTTATTTCTGCTTCAGATCATCTGTTCAGAGGAATCTAAAATAATTAGCCCAAACAAACACATCAATGATTCACTACTGCTCTGTTACTGCCTTTTTGTTAGCCTAATGTGTATTTATTGGCAGAAAACAAACATTGTGACGACATTGTGGTAGTCCTAAAAACATCATTAATGTCAGAAGTATAAGGTCGACTGTCTAAACGTAGAAAAGTGATTTTAATTTATCTGCTTCCATCACTGCTTTATTTTAACTCACCTCAGCGTCTTCACACACCGATTAAACATAAAATGTTTTAGTTTCTGCCAGGATGTTTATACAAAAAGCAGGAAACATTTAAGGGATAATTGTTTTCTGTAGTTATTAGCAGTCAGTATCTTACCTGCAGCAGCCAGCAGTCACTGTAAAAGACTCTCAGCTGCTGTAAAATTGACAATTTTATTCATTTTCATCCATCTTGAACCAAGTTGACTCTACACTACACTAACAATCATTTCCTGAACGTTTCATTAAAATCGTTTTGATGACAGGCACACGAACATGTTTTCCTGTTGGCGGCGGGTGATGATGAACGTCTGTCACGTGTAAAAGCAATGAGGACGAGGTGTAAACATAAATATTGACCTTAAAGCTAAAACTACAGGGAAAGTTTTGCGTTTTTGCTGCTTTAGATCGAGCAAATTTGCTCTGAGATCGCTCTGACCTAATTTTACTGCAGGTAAGATACTGACTCCTTAAATAAAAACAAAGAAAGTAGAACTATCCCTTTAATGACACATTCCGACAGGTTTCCTTCAGGAGTTTATCGCACATTGTTTGATTTTTATTTCTAATTTGTTGCTCACGATTAGTTGCTTTAAGGATTGCACCAGCTCTGCTAGATAGCTCCTCGCAGTCCGACCATCCACCCTCGTTTTCGCCGCGGTCGATGAAACCCCCGCCGTGTAGTGACCTGCCGGCACGCCTAACCGGGCGCCACTTCCTGGGCCGGAGGGAGAGCGACTCCAGCTGCCAGGTGTGCTCGCAACGCAAGAGGCGGCGGCTGGAAGAAGAGAGGACGGTCGGCGAGCCGAAGAGGAAGAAGGAAGAGGAGGAGGAGGAGGAGGAGAAGGGGGAGTCTGAAACGGACTGCGGGGTGACGAAGAGGCAGACGCCGTTTTACTGTAAGACGTGTTCGGAGGAGCCCAGCCTCTGTCCGGTGCCATGTTTCGAACTCTATCACACGCAGCTCGCCTACGAAGCGTCTCCTGGACAGGAAGCAGAAGGTGAGCCTCCTCAGTAGCAGAAAATCATTTTATTTAACTTTTTTTTAAAAAATAAAGTTCCCCCGACACGATTCGTTGGAAGTTTTACTGACTCCTTTTTAAGGGTCGAGTTTGTCACCCGGTTTTTCTCTCCACAGCTTCCTGATCCGCTGCCTTCCAGAAGACATGACGCCGGATTATAAAAACCAGGACGTTAAAATGTTTACGCTCAGCCCAACACTACCGTCTGTATTTCAGGCTCAGAAACCGCTGAAACGTTTGGGTTTGACATGAAAAGGTGAGACGACAGAGGGGTTTCCATCCGGATCGGATGCACAGCTTATTGACTAGAGATACAAGTGGAAGTTTCTGCTCATGACCGAGTAATTATTTGTCGATCCAACTCAAGATGGCTGCCACAACAAACATCAAATGGATGTATAACCCAGAGTCAGTTTTACAGATAATGAGCTAAAACCCGACGCTGCAACAGCTGAAGGTCGTTCAGTAAAAGCTGCTTGTTGTTGTCAAACTGAGGAAAAACCAAACCTTTTAGTCCACTTGCTTTCAAACAGTCTAACTTCTAAATCTGTTTTTGAATATTTTGGCTTTTAAAGTGACATCTTGATGCCTTCACAGGTGTTCACCCACTCTTTTGTTGTTGTGATCGAGGCAGACGTCTGCGAACCTAACTTAAAGCTCTGAAATGTATAATTCAGATGAGTCAGTTTGTGATTCTGGCAGCTTTGTTGCGGGGGCCAGATAAATAAAAATGGCCGTGTGTGGTCCTCAGGCTGCCTGTTGATTCGCCTGTTTGGGGATTTTTCTTCAAAGCTCCTGGTTGAAGCTGTGTGTCCGATCCAGATGTAAACACCTGGAGATAAAAGCCGCTCAACGCTGGTCTCCATCATCTTTCGACGCATCTGCAGCAAAAACAAAAGCAGTTCGTCTCGATGTTTCAGTAAGTTTAGAGTGGAATGAGTCGCGGTTTACCTACAGAAAAGCTTTAAACTCAACAAAATGTTTTTTTTTAATAACGTATTAGAGTGTGCAGTCATCTCTGCAGGAACAGATCTGCGTTCCTCGCTCTGTGATTGTACTGGGATACTTCAGGTGCTTCCTCACCTCTCGAAGCAAACCGTGATGTCTAATAAAAACATAATCTGGAGGATAAACGCGTCAGGTGGCATAAAGATGTCAACGAAGGCGACACAAGTCGTCCACCTGATGCTGAAACACTCGTACACGTCCTGCTTTCTGGTGCGTCTGCGTCCCCGTGCTGCACACAAACACGTTTCCAAACCGCTCTGTGACAGAAAATGTTTGCTTTGATGGAAACGTTCCAGTGTCAGGTTGGTGCTCTTTCATAGAAAAACTTTATAAAACACTAATTTGTTCAGTAAGTCAGAGCGTGGCTGTGACTCTCATCGTGTTCTCTATGTGTGCAGAACTTTGTGGAGGAAATGAACGCTGCAGAGTTAAAACGAGCACCTTTCAAACACCATCTGCACGGCGTCTTTATAACCTTTTATTTTCACCTGAAACCTGCAGAGTTTTGAACATCTAAGCTGCCCGAGTCACAGGAACACTTGTTCTCTGATTTAGGTTTTTTTTTTACAAACGTGCAGATTACAAGAAGGTCCTCGTGGATCAAGGTTCTCCAAGAGTTGATAAATCCAGTTTGTTGTTTAAACAACTCTAAAGTTTTTTGTTGTTTTTTTTTTTCTCTCTGTGCACAATTAATTTTCTGTATTTGTTTTTGTTTTCGTTGACTTCTTAATAAACTGCGTTTGAGAAAAAAATGAGTTTGAATGTTTATTTTTTTAAATAATCTGACTCTAAATGATCCATCACTGTTTCAGCACAGTCCTGCTTAGCTTTACTGTACTTTTAAGACATAAAAATAACTTTTCTGTAGGAACAAAACATTTTTTGAAGGTGACAGGATTGCTCAGGGAGGGGGAATAAAACTGAAAGTTTAAATCTGGAGAAATGGCGACATCTGCTGGCCAAAGGTTGCACCTACATGCCAGTGGTTAATGGAAAACTTTAGAAGGAATTTTTAAAAATTTTATAACTACGGCCTGGCTTTTCTTGAAGGCATGCCACTTTTAATGCCAGAGTTAATAAATGTATTATTAAACATTTTATTTGGTTGTTGAGGACAATCTCATGCAATCAGTTGCTGCCACCCCAAATTTTAGCTCAATATCTGTAAAACTTAACGAGTTATAGCCATTTCTGTGTGTCCTTAGGTTGGTTATCTGTGGCGGCCATCTTGAATTAAGATGTCTCCAAAAGTGCAAGAGTCGTAGACGGACACCCTGTGATCATTTCCTGAAAGTTTCATTAAAATCCATCCAAATAACAATATATTTTATTTAAAATCAGTTCTTGTGTGATACGTTAGAAGACGACTCTCAGCTACTACCACACCAAACTTTAGCTCCGTATCGGTAAAACTGAATTGAATTATAGCCATCTTTGTGTTAGCTAAGGTCGCTTAGCCGTGGCGGCCATCTTGAATTGTGTTGATCCAATTGTTAATGTTGTAGAGGAATGTCCAATGATCACTTTCTGGGAGTTTCATTAAAATCTGAGCAGAGGTTCATGAGATATTTTGCTAAAACGTTTCCCACCAGTCTTCTTGATTCAGTTACTTTAAATAAAAACAAGTTCAAAGGTGCTAACTTTAATTAGTTTATTATAAGATCAACAAAAAACCATTTAAATCATTCAGTCTTCAGTAAAATGTTCATTTCCTTTATTATTTATTGAAATATAAGCTTTAAATGTAATAATTTAACTCTAATTTCAGCCACAGCCAAGGAGGAAAAGGTGAAGATGGTTATGGTTCCGGTTCCGGTACCAGTTCCTGTCTTCATCCCAGTGCCCATGAACATGTACTCCCAGCACACGCCTGTTCCCATGGTGATACCCGTGCCCGTAAGTCCTGCCCCCGTCGCGCTCAACCTTGTTTCTAAACGTGTTGGAGTCGTCGTGTCGAGTCACTTCTGTTCTCCAGGTTCCGGTGCCGATGGTCGTGCCGCCGCCGCCTCCGAAAGACGTGAAGGACGAGGCGGTCCAGTTGGAGGCGCCTGCTGCCGAGGAAAAAAAACAGGAAGATAAATCTGTGTCTACAGAAGGTGAAAGCTTTGAAAATTCTCATTGTGTCTGTGATCCACTTCGGTGTGACATTAAATGTGTTCCTGCTGCAGATCTGAACGGTTCTGCCGAAGACCCAAAGCTTGAGCTCGCCCCTCCCTCAGCCTGTGAGGATGAGGAGGCTCGCGAAGCAGCCGACCTTCCTCAGGCTGGACATTCGGAGAGCACCGAGTCGGCCAATCCTCAGACTGAGCACCGACCCGAGACGAGTGAAACCGGAACCGATCCTCCCGCCAGCACCTCCGAGCAGCCGCCACCCTCCCCTCTGATGGACCTGGAGGCCGACTTCCCTCTTGGTGAGCAGAATCCAGCTTTCATTCGCGTGTTTGGTTCCGAGTAGACCGAGAAATCGAGAAGGACTCGACGGAACGCAAGAACACAGGAGAACCCTCTTTGTCTCTGCAGAGTCGTTGGATCCGAAGGCGGCTGTTCAGAAGCGAGGCATGAAGAGGCCCAGAGATCGTTCCTACAGCCGCAAACGGGTACGAGACGTTTCAGACTCACGTTCAGCCCACCTCCTTCATTTAGACAAATTCAAGATGGCTGCCAAGCACAGAAATGGCTCTGACTAAGAGCCGGGAGTCGTCCTCAGCTCATTCTCTGAGATCTGACAGATCTGACAGTGTTACATGAGATGAGCTGTTTGGGTCCTTGAACGCATCAAACCTGGGCGTGAAGCTGGACGGGGACCTTCAGCTTTTATCGTTTAACATTTAAAACGATCCATTTCTGTCACTTTGAGATCATAATCCGTCCTTTTATTCCGAACATCAGAGCACTTTATGTCGGACTGAACGGTCGTCGGCTCCAGCTGGTTCAGATTTCTGCCGGGAACCCGTCACCCTGGTTTTAGCGTCATCACCACGACTTTAAAGTTCTTTCATTTGTTGTTAATCGCCTAGACGCTCTCACCTCTTTAGTATCTGTCCGAGTCGCTCCGGCCGAACGTTCCCGTCACGTTCCCTCAGGTCTGAGGTTCTCAAATCGTCTCTTTGAGTTTTATCGTTTTAGCTGTTTTATTGCTTTGATGCTTTGTGTTTTATTTTACTTTATCGTTTTTATCTGCTGGCGTACAGCACGGTGTTGTTTTTAAGGAGCTTCACATCCGTCTCTTCTCGTTGTAGTTTGAGTTTGTAGCATGAGAGGCGGCGGGCGATATGCATTCCTTCAGGGCTGTTAGACCTTCATGTAAAATAAATAAACACACATATTGAGATAAAAGAAGTATTTTGTACAGCAGCATGAAAAATGGAGACCTAAAATGTGATCTAGACTAAATTGTTTGCACATTTTGAGCTGTTTCAGCTGAGTGTCTGCCCCCTGCAGGGTCGGAGGAGAACCATTTCCACCGACTGCAGAGTTCTAGGGCCTCCAGCCGCCACTGCCGCCTCCACCACCCCTGCCCCTGCCCCCAAACTGAACCACCTGTACGGGGTCAAAGCCTGGACCGCCTGGGTCCAGCAGTGCAGCAAACGGACGCGAGAATGTGAGCCGAAACCTGCTTCCTGCTTTGTTTTCTGTCCGCTGAGCATCAGCTGTGTGTGTTTACACTCTCTCTCCCCCTCCTCCTCTTCCTCCTCCTCCTCCCCCTCCCGCAGCTGGGCGGCTCGCCGTTAAAGAAGACATCCTTCAGTGCGACTCGGCCGAGCTGAGCGTCGCTCTGTCTCGCTTCGTCAGAGAAGTCCGGCGGCCCAACGGAGACGCCTACAGCCCCGACAGCATCTTCTACCTCTGCCTGGGGATCCAGGAGGTGCAGCGAGTCGTTCTGCGTCACGCCGACCTTCCTGCTCCTCGGAGTGTAACGACCCGGTCTCCTTCTTTTCTTTCCTCCAGTATCTGTTCGAGAAGGGCCGGATAGAAAACATCTTCACAGACGAGCTGTACAGTCAGTTCGCCGGCGAGATCAGCGGGATGCTTCGACTCTGGAAGCCCAAGCTGCTGCCGAGCGGTACCGTCACCCCACCTCCGTTTAGTTCTCCTTGAATCCGACGCGATTTCAAACGCTTCGGGTCTTTCTTCCCCCCCCCGCAGGCGGCGTGGTCCCCTCCCGGGTTGAGGAGTCCTACCTGTGGGAGTGCAAGCAGCTGGGCGCCTACTCGCCCATCGTGCTCCTCAACACTCTGCTCTTCTTCTGCACCAAGAACTTCCGCCTGACGACGCTGGAGCAGCACCGGCGCCTGACCTTCTCCAACTTGGCGTCCAGCTCCAAAGCCTGTAGCCGAGGCGGGAAGGTGGCCTGCCTTCACTACCAGAGAGGCTCCGAGCAGCCGGGTAGAAAACCGAAGCGTTTGTCTTTAATTTCTACAGATAAAGAAGCCGCTCTGAGACCTTCGGTGTTAATATTATTTATTTTAATATTCCCTTCAGAGCGGTTCAGGAAACGTCCGGCAGAAACCGGCGCCGACCTGGAGCTGATGGAGAACGGGTCCAACCCGCTGCAGTGTCCGGTCCGGCTCTACGAGTTCTACCTCTCCAGATGGTAAGACTCCTCCCACAAACAAACAAAACAAACAAACAAAGAGACAATAAAAGTATCTTCTCTTTTTCTGTCCAACAGCCCAGAATCTGCAAAGAAACGAACCAACGGGTTCTACCTCCAACCTGAGAGGAACGTCCACACCAACAGGTCAGAGGTCAGAGGTCAGAGGTCGATTCCGGAGCAAAAGACAGAAATCATTTTAGTGTCTCTGGAGTCATGTGGGAGGCTTAAAAAGTTAGAAATATATGATATTTGATGCCTCCTGACTTTGTTCTGCTATTTTTAAAAATAATTCAAGACAAAATATTTTACATTTTGCTAAATTAATAATCCTAACCTGAATATAAGATTCTTTGAAGATGTTCAGCTTAAAATTTAAGATTTTAAACTAAAATCCAGCTTGTTTAAATGGTTTTATTCTGATTTGATAAGAGATGATTTACTAAAGCTTCAAACTGCAGGGCATCTTTTTTATTTTATATTTAAAATTAAACAAATCATCAAATCCAATAACATTTACAAAATTATTATTTGCTGCTCTTTTTGTGTTGTTGTTTTTTTGTTTTTCAGTTCGTTTTCTCGGCTCTCAGGAAAAATAAAGTAATCCTTGTGTTTTGTATTTAATTTAACCGAGCAGGACGGCTTTTATTCACAGCTGCTTCGCGGCGAAAGGCAAAGGAAAGCGGCAAAAAAATAAGATGAAATAAACCAAAAATGGGCTGTAAAACACTGAGTTGTCCAGAAATTAAATGTAATTAAATGATTATTGTTGCAGGAGATGAAACTGTGAGAAATAAGGCAGATTGTTGAGGCTGTTTGTGAACTTCAACAAGCATTTGAAACCATTTAGGAGGGTAAATGTTGGGCTTTTATTGTGAATTAGCACTGTTTCTGTCACAGAAATGTAAGTTTTCATGAAAAAGTTACGTTTCTTTACTTATAAGAACTCTGAACTGACTTAAAAATGTTAAATAAAAGAATGTCGTCGCTCAGAAGCTGCAGGAGCGTCGTGTTTGTGCGTGGACTCAGACGAGAAGGTGATGTTTTATTGTTTCTGGTCCCCACAGCCCCCACTGGTACGCCTGCCAGCCGCTGGACGCCGCCACCCTGCAGAGCATGCTCACACGCATCCTGGCGGTCAGGGAGGTGCAGCAGGAAGCCGGGCGGCGCCGGGGCTCGGCCGCAGCTGCAGCTGACACCGACGAGTGACGACGGCCGTCTGAACGGGACTCTCTGTAGCCAGAAACGGACGCGAGGCTGCCGCTGTGTTCAGATCCTCCAGGAGGCGTCGTCTCGCCACGGAACGCACAAAAAAATCCACCGGATTTTCCTTCAGATACGCCTCTGTCACCGTGGAGTCTTCTCCAAAACAGCAGGAAGGAAAAAACGGATCATTTTCTTTGTTTCTGTTCTGCTCTGGGGTTAAATCAGCGTCAGAAAAAAGACTTTTAACATCGAGACAAACAAAATCTGTTTAAAAGCAGAAAGTTCATCGTAAAGAAAGATTTAGATCCTGATGTTTTGGAGAAAACTGATGAAATGTCGTCTTTCTTTCTTTCAGCACCTTCTCTGCAGAGTTTAGTGACTTTTTTTTTTGGTTTATTTTTTAATCTTAATGTTTTTCCCCGGATGGAAGCAGATTTCCTGAACAGTCGTGACTTTGAGTTCAGCTTGTTTCACGGAAACTCTCAGTGCCTCAGATTTCATGTTTTTATTTTATATTTTTTAAATCTCCACTACAGTCTGTTTATTTCCTGCTTTCTCTTCGTTTGTGTTTGTTTTTATTTTTCATTTTGAGGCATTTGGGAGAATCTTTTCCAGCAGCAGACGCAAGAAAAGTTTTTATTACCCCCTAAAATGTTTCGTATTCCAGCAGAGGGTGTGTAAACTCTGTTTTAATGTCACTTTTTAATTGCTTCCGTATGAATTACTCTTATCTGATGATTGTTCTGCAAAAAAAGGCCCAAAATAAAACAATTAGTGTCGCTATTAGGTGTTTAAAAATAAAAAAGGAAAGTGGGACGGACCTGCAGCGTCACCTGAGGACTGTAATCGTTTTAAAACATTAAAGTGTAAAAATCTTGGTTTTCAGCCTCTAAGATCATTTTTCTGCACGTTAGTTAGAAATATTATCTTAAATAAATCTGTTTGGTGTTGGGTTTTTGTAATGTGTGGCCCGCAGGTTTTGTTCAGTTTAATCTGTAAATGAAGATGCGACAGGAAGTTTTATCTAAGATTTAAATATTTAAACGTTTCCTTTTGCAGAGTCTGATAAATCCACAGATTAATAATTTACTGCAGAGCTGACGAAAGGTTGGACTTCAGGGTTAAATCCTGCAGGATTATTAAAGTCACATAAAGAAGTTTAAAAACAGAACAGAGCCGGTCCGAATGAAAGTGTCAAAAAGCTTTATTGAACTCTAAATGAAGCAGAGCAGTGAACGCCTCGTCCCTCGGCCCAAAAACAACCTTCAACTGATCGATCACAAACATCTGAAAGCTTGAAAAATAAAAACATGAAAGCAGATAATCTGACTGAAGCTGCTCTGTGAGGCAGTTCTACATTCAGAGAAGTCAGTTTATTTCTTTCTACAGCTGCTCTGATCCACGAGGTCAACAGACGTGTTGCTGCGAAGTTTAAAGTGACAAAAGATTTTAAATATCTGAAAACTAGTGTTAAATAGCTGCTCAACTCTAAAAGACAGAGTTAATGTTGGATTAATTAGGTTTTCCCTACATGGAGTCAGGTTAATGAAAGACAGGAACTTTACAGTTTGATAAAGAAACATGTCTTTGTCTTATTTTAAGATAAAAATATAGTTTTGTTTTTTATACTTAAATCTCTGTAATATAATCAAAAACAGGTCAAATGTCTGATTGCCCAGCAGCTGATTTTATTAAATTCAGTTTTTTGTGTGTCAAAAACAAACTAAAAGTTGAACATTTGTCAGTTTTATGTAGTTAGAGTTTAGGAGGCCCAATGTAAACAGAAACAAACAGGAAGCAAACATTTGAACATTTTAAATTCAAGAAACAAGAGAATCTTTGAGCCGTGGCTAAGGCTGAACAATAACTTAACGGTTTTGTTATTTTCTGATAAAATTGAAACGATTTAATTATTTCTGTTGAGCTTTAACAAACTAAGCAGAGGGACCACGGTGGGAGTTTAGGCCACGTCCTCCTCGCCTTCCTCCTCGAACTCCCCCTCTTCCTCGGCGGTGGCGTCCTGGTACTGCTGGTACTCGGACACCAGGTCATTCATGTTGCTCTCTGCCTCAGTGAACTCCATCTCATCCATGCCTTCGCCGGTGTACCTGTCGTCACAGAGACAGCGCCGTCAGGACGGACCGAAACCAGAACACACACTTCCTGCTCAGGGTTTCACTCACCAGTGGAGGAAGGCTTTGCGGCGGAACATGGCGGTGAACTGCTCTGAGATGCGTTTGAACAGCTCCTGGATGGCCGTGCTGTTGCCGATAAAAGTGGCGGCCATCTTGAGACCACGTGGAGGGATGTCACAGACGGCGGTCTTCACGTTGTTGGGGATCCACTCCACAAAGTAGCTGCTGTTCTTGTTCTGCACATTCAGCATCTGCTCGTCCACTTCTTTCATGGACATGCGTCCTCTGAAGATGGCAGCGACCGTTAGATACCGCCCGTGGCGCGGGTCACAGGCCGCCATCATGTTTTTGGCATCAAACATCTGCATGGTGAGCTCAGGGACTGTTAGAGCCCTGAAAAAAAGACATTTAGGTTTAAAGTCGAACAAAAACAAGTTGTGGTGCACAGTTGGTGTAAGAACAGAACTGTACCTGTACTGCTGGCTGCCGCGGCTCGTCAGGGGGGCAAAGCCCGGCATGAAGAAGTGCAGTCTGGGGAAGGGCACCATGTTGACAGCCAGTTTCCTCAGATCGGCGTTCAGCTGGCCAGGGAAGCGCAGGCAGGTGGTCACCCCGCTCATGGTGGCTGAGACGAGGTGGTTGAGGTCACCATAGGTGGGTGTGGTGAGTTTCAGTGTACGGAAGCAGATGTCATACAGGGCCTCATTATCAATGCAGTAGGTCTCATCGGTGTTCTCGACCAGCTGGTGGACAGAGAGTGTGGCGTTGTAGGGCTCTACCACCGTGTCTGACACCTGGAAGAGGAGGCGGAGCCAAGAGGAGAACAATGGAACAGGGTTAAAGCATGAAGGAAGTGGGAAGATGGCCAAACCTTAATCTGAACACATTTGAATGAGCTGTATGGACCTTAGGTGAGGGCACAACGCTGAAAGTGTTCATGATGCGGTCTGGATACTCCTCTCGGATCTTGCTGATAAGGAGCGTGCCCATGCCAGAGCCCGTGCCTCCTCCCAGAGAGTGTGTGAGCTGGAAGCCCTGCAGGCAGTCGCAGCTTTCTGCCTCTTTTCTCACCACATCCAGAACAGAGTCCACCAGCTCAGCTCCTTCAGTGTAGTGGCCTTTAGCCCAGTTATTACCGGCACCACTCTGGCCTGTGAGAAATAAAAATAGAGATATTGTTCACAGCTGTGTTGTCAGAACCCCTTTTTACACCTTCAGAACCAAGCAGGATATACTGACATCAAGCAGTGCACAAAGAACAGCGTTTTACAGACAGTATGGCATTTAAATGTGTAACTCCAACACTTTCTAAAATAAAAATACTCACCAAAGACAAAGTTGTCAGGTCTGAACACCTGACCGAAAGGACCAGACCTCACAGAGTCCATCGTGCCGGGCTCCAAGTCCACCAGAACCGCACGAGGGACATATTTACCACCTGGAAAAGAAAAAAAACATTAAAGAAAATCAAAGCAAAAGCACTATTAACCTTGACTTTGTGCTTTGCAAAGACACTGCGTGCGCTTTAAACTTACAAGATGCATTCAAATGTGCATGCAAATGTGAGTTTTGAATGTTTCTAATCTGACACAGGTCAGTAATGTGATGTTTAATGTAATCTACCAACTTTAACTTTAATTTTTACTAATGCTTATATTGCATTTTGTCGCTGAAACACACCTAGCCCTTATATATAAGGATTATAACCCAACATTTTTAAGGTTTGGCCTGTAATAAGCCAATTAAATGTAAGCATTAAAGCTCTGTAGCTACGGTAGCAGTTTTGTTAGCTTGTGGTATCATGGAAACTGATCCATAGTAACCATTGAGTTAAGGCCCCTTGCTGGATACACACACACCTAACGGGGTTGCCGTTGAGGTATTGCGTTACCTCTGGGCTCACAAATGATCCAATCTAACCGTGTGGCTGTGAGTGCTGAGCAGAGCTAAGTTAAACCTGTAGCCTCGTTGTAATACACGTTGATCCGCTCCAGCTGCAGGTCGCTGTCCCCGTGGTAGGTCCCGGTCGGGTCGATGCCATGTTCGTCGCTGATCACCTCCCAGAACTACAATTAAAAAAAAAAACAACAAGAAGGGGAGGAAAAAAATTAATAACCGTCAAAAATAAGTAAAAACAAAAAAGGCGGGTTGACTCGCTTAACCGCGCAAACCGAAACCAACGGCTAACCGTTAGCTTTTTAATGCTAAGCAAGCTAACGATAAGTTTAGCAGCGCGCGCGCAAACTGAATTCAACTTTTATATCGAATTACGGCCACACTTTCACATTCAGATTTTTTTTCCTAACCTTCGCTCCGATTTGATTGCCGCACTGGCCAGCCTGCAGATGAACAATTTCTCTCATTTTTGGTCGGGAGTGTTAAAAGAAAAAAACAAACAAACAACCGAACGTCTAGTCAGAAAGAGAAAAGTCGAAGTCACGCTCTCTTCGGCAAGCACTTCCAGCAACTGAATGACCGAAGCGAGGCGGTCTTGGACGTTCTTAACGGTTCGCGACTGACGCACGCAATTGGACAGACTACCTGTCAGTCAAATCAACGCGAGCGTCTGATTGGTGCCGTTGGATTTTAATTGGCCGGTTTCCCTAGAGCTCGGTAACCTTGGTAACGAAAGAAAAATTAACGGTCCATGTGGAGACGGAGCAACTTATTTGCATTTTGTTGGGGGTAAACTTCAGTTTAACATTGACAATCTTCACGTTAACGTTTGTGCTTCAGTGGCATGTCCATTAGACATTTTAAGATTACTTTGAGATTGCTTTGAGAATCCAAAAATATTTAAAATGTATAAACAAGTTGTTCAACACTGTCGAACAATGCAACAGTTAGCACAAATAACAGCCAGTGGCTAATTAGCAGTCCTTGCGTCTGTATATAGGTTTGAAAGTTATTTGAGTCTAAACAATTACATAACAGAAAAAGTGGGACAGAAACATAGGCTAAATGAATAGTTTGTATGAGTAAGTCTGACTTTATATGACAAAAACAAACTTTTCAGCTTCAAACCTACAAAATAATAGTCAGAGAGTTAAAAGTGTTTTTAAAGTGTGCAAACCCAAATAAATTTAAAAAGCCTCAACAACAACTTGTTTTTAATTTCTTGTGTTTTTAATGACCCTGGTCCTGATCCCAGCCTTCTGCAGAACATTGTCAGTCTTCATCATCCATCTCTTCTAGAACAGTGTCGCTCATTTTGTTTCGTGATAATACTTTAAACATGCAAAAGTCTTGTTTAAACGCTTACAGTAAAACCGAAAGATTAAAGTTAGTAGTGTCGAGACTTTTGATAATGTGTATAACAACCAGGTGATGCTGTGGTGTTATCAACTAAATTAATGCAAAATTTTATCTTATCTTGGATATGACTCAGCCTCCATTAAAATCCATCACAACTTCCTACTGAGTTATCTGTTCTTTATGTGTTGTTTGGAGCTTGCGGCACGAACTCAGTCACTTTTAAAGCATCTTAAACATATTGATATATAATTAGGATGTTTTTTTGTTGTTTTTTTTTTACCTTGGACTTACATTTTCTTTGTACAAACATGCTTATTATTTTAGGTTTTTAATTTTCTCTCCAAAATTGAGCACTTTATTTATTTTTATGTTTTTCATGATGGCATATTTAATTTCACTTCGCTATCATTGTTCATTTTATTGTACTTAAACAGACTACTGCGCTGGTCCTGTGAGGAAATCTGTAAGTGACGTCATATTCCTGCGACTGTTTACTTGCGACATCATGGCTCTATTTCCAGCTTTTTCCGAAGCAGCAAAAAACAAAGTTGACGATTCGTCCAAAGGTGATTTTCATTCCCTAGTGTAAAATGCGTTTTAAAATTAAAAACGTTAATTTTAACACCTTGTAGTCCGAATTTAAGGAAATAAACAACTAAACGGTTTAAACTCGAGCTAAACGTTCGCTTGTCGTCGAAGCTGAATGACAGAAAGCAGCTTCGGTTTACTTTAAATTCATATAATTTTAGTTTTTATTTTACCTCACCGATGTTAGTTTTATAATATTGTCACTTCTCTCGTAATTCACGTTTCCTCTTGAGTTTTCTGTTGTTTAGCAGATGTGTTTTTGTTTGAATAAAATAAAAACAAGCGCTTTTTTCTAACATATTATTTGCTCACATTTGCTTAAAAAGGAAAGCAAAGTGATACAAAGAAATGTTCACGATTTGTGGACTACTTGATTTGTTCGTGCTGGCTTGCAAATCTCTTTTAAGGTCCAAGTCAATAAGGTCCACGTTCAAAAACATTTTCCTGCTGTTACAGTTTTCATGTTACATATTTACGCTTTATACACTCTACTGAGCTGTGATTTTAGCATTTTTAACACTTGTGAACCATCATATCAGTCCATAAATGTCACTAAAAACATGATTAGCATTTTAGAAAAGTCCTAGAAGTGGTATAAAAGTATATAAACGTTTGCTTTCAGGAGTTTTCTTGTTGATCATTAACTTCAGCTGAATGTTTTTAGTGACTTTATTTTGTAGCCCACCCATAAACATGAATGTTTTATAACTGTGGACATCAGTGATATAGACTTTAAGTTGCGTAGATATTATAAATGATCATTTTGTTTTAAATTGAACTTATTATAATCTTTTGTATTTCATAGATATTGTATTGCATTAGATCACTTTCCTTATAGATACAAAATAGGTGTTTTATTTTTGTTCCATTAAGCTTGTAGTACTTCTGTGAAAACATAATTATTTATGACATGACCTTTGTGTACAATTGTAAACAGTGGTCATAAACGTTAAAGCACCTGCTGCATTTGAACTCTATATAGAGCAATGTAATTTATTCCCAGGAGTCTGACTTTTATTACTGCGCAGAGAAGCAAACCTGTGGCTTCTCTAACAACCTGTTAGTTTGGTTTCTAATTAGCTGCTTCATTACCAGATTAGATTTAGTCGTCAGAATGGGAAACACGTGAGATGCGTCTCCTGCGTGAACCTGATTTTGATGCCTCCTTTCAGAAGTGTGTCATCCATGCAGGCAGGGAATAATGAGACAAGACTGTCGGTTCTTTTATTGCAACACAATTTAATGTGTCTTGTTGTCTTCCAGAATTAGATTGGCTGAATAATAAGAGCTTTCAGACAGGGGATGCAATCTCCCTTCACAGTCGTTTTATAGAGAAGACCAGCGAGAAGCCAAACAAGAGGGAGTCGAGGTACAAAACCTTTCTTATTCAGTCACAACACCACTCATTTTGCTTTCATCCTCATCCCTTGCATCTGACAGCGTAGTGAAATACCTTCCTAAAATTTTACTGTTACACACTCTGTAACTCTATAACACTATAACTAAATTAAAAAAAAATACTCTCTAGTGTTGGAAGGGCTGTTTGCTCTGCTGAGGAGGAAGAGAAGGGAGGAGGTGATGTGCTGCCTAGAAAGAAGAAAAAGAAGAGCGAGAAAAAGAGGAAAAAGAAGAAGAAGCACAAGAAGAAGAGCGGGAGGGATTCGAGCAGCAGTGGGTCCGACTCTGACACCGTCTATCCCAGTGACCTTAAAAAGGAAGAAGAGGAGGTTAGGTGAGGACAAACACTGTGACTTCAGATGTTTACTCTCCTTTATTGTTTCTTCTGTATTTATGTTTTTTTTGTGTGTGTGCGTGTCCATGCAGGCAGCAGGCTACTTCATTGGCAAGTCGCTTCTCCTGGCTGGACGACCTCCAGTCGCCCACAGATCGTCCGTTCTGTGTGGACCGTAAACCAGACCAGGCCAACTGGACTTACAAGTCTCTGTACAGAGGAGACATAGCCAGGTAGCTTGTGCTTCTCACAGTTAATGCACATAAACTTTTAAGTTTTTGTCAAAGTTGTACACCTCAAACATTTATTATTAATATAACTTTTCTCTTTGAATGGGAACACTTTTCTGGATCCTTGTTTATGTAAAAAAACATAAAACCTGACAGGAACCTTTAGTGTAAGTTACTGTTTGTGTCTCAGGTATAGGAGGAAAGGCGTCTCTTCTTTGGGTCTGGACTCTCGGCGGCAGGGAGTCAACTGGGACGATTCAGAGACAAAAAAGAAACATAAGGGAGGGGACAGTAAGAAAGCAGCAGACAGATATTATTCTACAGCCAGTCGGCAGCTGCTGAGGTCCGAGCCTCCGGTTCCTGTGTTACCTCCTGACAGTAGTGATGCCTTCAAGTTGACCCCCTTCCTTCCGCTTGATGATGCTGCTGACAACAAAGGACAAGAGTCAGGTACTGGGTTAGGTTTATTGACAGTAAACATTATGGCTTAAAATAGAAACAAGCACATGGTTGACTGAACTGATTCAGAGAATTAATGTTGAAGTTTTTGTGAAGACATGAAGAACTAGATACCATTTTACCAGAGAGTTAAAACTCAAAGGCAGACAATAATGTTTTTACCTGTATCTGTGTGTCTGTCTTTACCAAAATGTCTCATGACCCGCTGGACAAATTTTAATGAAACTTTCAGAAAGTAATCATTAGATGAAGATCTACAACTGATTAACTTTTGAAGTCAGCCTGATTCAAGATGTCTGCCACAGCCAACTGACCGTAAAAACACAAAACTGGCTACAACTCAATCAGTTTTTACAGATATCAAGCTAAAACTTGATGTGGTAATAGCTGAGAGTCATTCACAACACGTACTTTGAGTGTGACAGATTTCATTTAATGTTATTTTCAAAACTTAATCAAAACAGCTACAACCCCGTAATTTCTCAACACCTTAGTCTAAAACAATGGGATGAAAGACTACAGGCGATATGTGTTTAGAAGGAAGCTATGCCTAGTTTCTAATTTTTACATTTTTTTATTCAGGGGACAGAGTTCAGACGTCCTCGGTAAATCCTCTCGGTGTGTATGACTCGTCCACGGCGCTCTGGCTGCAGGGGAGAGGAAAGCAGGACGATCAGAAGGTGGACTTGGAGACAGAGGGAACCTCTGCGCATGCAGTAGGGAGGACTGAGGAGTTCAACAAGCGGCTCAGAGAGCAGCCGACTGACACACAGCTGTGGATACAGTTTATACACTACCAGGTGATTCAGGGGGTTAAAGACTTTGTTCCTTTATTACGCTTCAACCGATGTATGGAAGACCACAGGTTCAAATGAATAAGGGTCATCCTGATCTGATCTCAGGAATCAGGACATCATTTTATTAACCAGCATCTAAACTTCCCCCCTCCTGCAGGATGAAGTGAGTGCAGCAGCGTTTGAAGGTGAGGAGGAGCAGCAGGGCAGTGATTCCGCTGAGCGCCGTAAGTCTTCCTGCAGAGCCATCCTGGAGAAGAAACTGAGCATCGCGGAGCGAGCTCTGGCCTCCAATCCCACCTGCACTGATCTGCAGCTTGAGAGGCTGAAGATCTGCCAGGAGCTCTGGGAACCATCGGCTCTCGCTAAAGAATGGAAGAAACTCGTAAGTTTCCATAAAAAACATACTGGTATTAAAACTCTGTGCAGTCTGGCACTAAAACCATTTTTTGTTGCAGATTTTGCCCCATTTTATTAACTTTATAGTTGAATATTGTTTAGTATCTTGTATTAGTATTTTAGCTAAAAACGTTCCAGGCTGAAGACGTAACAAAGTTCTGCTTTTTGACTAAGGATCACTGAGTGTATTTACCTTCAACCGTTTGATTTCAGGTGTTCCTCCATCCAAACAGCGCCCCCTTATGGAGGAAGTATCTTCTCTTCACTCAGAGCTCCTTCAGCTCCTTCACTGTGACTAAAGTCAACTCTGCGTACGGAAAGTGTCTGAGCACGCTCAGCGCGGTGCGGGACGGCAGCATGTTGTCTCATCCAGCTCCGCCTGGAATAGAAGAGGATATGTTGGGTAAAAAGGTTTTATTTAGCTGGGTTTTAGTTAGTTTTCTTGTAGTTTTCTGGTAACTTGACCACAACTTGTCTCCTTTTCTTTTCTGGTGCAGATATCTTGGCCCAGCAGTGTCATTTCCTGCGGCAGGCAGGTCAGTGTGAGAAGGCGATTTCTCTGTTTCAGGCCATGATGGACTTTACGTTCTTCAAACCCGACAGCGTCAAAAATCTGTCCACCAAGCAGCAGGTACTCAAACAGGCAGAGGCATTTACTCCTGAGTTTTATAGGTTTAATGTAATCTTATTAGAACTGTCTGTTCAGAGTTGCTGTTATTCTCCTTAGTTGAGCTGAATTTATGTTTTTCTTCAAAGCAGAAATGAATGACGAGTATCGTTTTTTTTCACATAACTTAAAGAAGAAATATGTCTAATTGAGACAAAACAAATCCTACTTTAGTGTTTCATTTAAAGCTTTAGCACTATCTTCAAATCGAACATTTGGAGAGTCTATTTTCCTGCACTAAAGACAAAAATTCACCTGTTCGAGAAGTAAAATTAGTGCAGTTAGTGCCTTAAATGTCACTATTTCTGGAATAGTTATCCAAAATCAATCAAGACCTTGTTTGTTTTTGCATGTAAACATGTTGAATCTGGACCATTTCTGGTTTCTTTGAACAGTCTGAGTGATATCAGACTTGAGTTGATTAATTTTTCTTGTCACAATTGATCTTTTTATCGGCTTTAAAACCCAAAGAGACCTGTTTTTGTTTCCATGTGGACAGGTTGAGTTCTTTGAGCCGTTCTGGGACAGCGGGGAGGCGAGAGTCGGGGAGGTGGGAGCTAAAGGCTGGAAAGCCTGGATGGTCCAACAGGAGCGAGGAGGGTGGATTCAACCCTGTGCAGGTGAAACTCCCACAATCAAAACCATTTTATAACTTTAAATGACAAAAAAACACATAATATGATACAATAAATGGTCCATTATATCAGTAAAGTAATGATAGTTGTGAAGGAAGAAGCATAAATCGTGGCTCAAAAGCAGCAAAACAAGCTTGTTTTTGTTGGTCTGTGTTTCTCCACAGAGGAGGACGAGGAGGATGAGGAGGAAGAAGAGGAGGAGGTGAAGGACAGGAGCCTGCCCAGAGCCACGGTGTGGCTGGATGTGGAGTCGTCTCGGGAAGCGGCTCACTGGCTGCCCTGGAGACCCGACAAAGCCAAGGGCCAATCAGAGGAGGACTGTGAGGACCCTGACAGACAGGTGCAGCTTCAGAAACACCTGGGGACATTTCAGCTCATGTTAGCTCTGTGTTTCACGCCTCTGCCTTCCTCTCTCACCTCCAGGTGCTGTTTGATGACATCGGCCCATCCCTAATTTGTCTGTCTTCACCAGAGCTTCAGCTCCGGCTTCTTCTCCATTTCTTGTCCTTTCTGGGACTTCCTGTGCCCTCTGCGCTCTCCTCCGGCCCGGGTCAGCCTGGCCTTCTCCTGGAGGACCTCTCTCTTCTCACTCAGGGTGACCTCCAGCATCCTCTGACGTCCTTCGATCTGCCTGACCCCGGGGTTAACTCTGTAGGTCACATGACCACTCTCAAGGGAACCAGGAAGTGGGCGGGGCTTGGGAGGCAGGGTGAGAGGTTTCTCACCAACGTGTTCAATGTGACACAGCCCGTCCTTCCTCCTCACCACCGAGCCGTTCTGTCGCTCAGCTGGATCCAGTACGAAAAACTCAAGGTGGATGTTTACCTTTAGCAGCAGTGTGCAAAAGTCCTAAGCCACCTTTCGTATCTAACATTTGCATTTATTTCCTTTTCTTTATTTGTTCATTAGGTTTTGCGCTGCTTGCGTAGCGGCAATAAAAAGCGTCTTCGCTCTCAGGGTAAGAGCAGCAAGCGTGTTGCTAAGAGGCTGCTGAAGGAACCCGATAATCGCTCGTCACTGGTGTTGTGGCGGGAGTACGCACACCTGGAGTGGATGCTGAGGAACTTGGATGAGGCTCGTAAGGTGTTCTCCACGGCCACAGCGATGGGGGGGACCAAGGGGCCGAGTAGCCCCAATCTGTGTGAGCTCTGCCTCCTGTGGGCCCAGCTGGAGGTGGAAAACGGGGCGAAAGAGCACGCAGGGCGACTTCCTGACGTCACCACGTCACCGGCTGTCTGCGTTCTGGTCCGGCTCGCAGAGGGAACGTCCTACTCCTCATCCTCCCCGTCCGTCTCCCCGGTTTCCATCCTGAAGGCCAGGAGATCGTACGAACAGGCTCTGACTGACAGCTTGTCAGCTCTGGACCAAAACATCCAGGCTCTTCAATCTGACAATAAAGGTTTGTTTTCTAAACGGTTTCCGAGGGTTTTACGTTTCAGAAGATCCATGTGGCCCACCACAACAAATCTTTTATACTCACATTATAGAAGGATTTAAAGTAAAAAGATGCTTCTAAATTTATATCAGTACACAGCTTTGAGGCTCTGCTGGGTAACATTGGAAGATCTATTGGCAATAATGCAAAAAAATATTCATATTCATAATATTCCTGGTTAAAACTGGATTTCTGGAATATCCTGTTTGCTTTTGTAAACATCTTATCCTTCTTTCAGGAATCTGGATATGTTTCTTTTCTGATGAGAAGCATTAATAATCATTTATGAATCAGTATATATATACAGATCATCTTCTTATAGCAAAACTAGGTCAGATGGGTTAATTATGCATAAGATGTTCAAAGTATTCAAACAAAGAGACACTAAAAAATGAAGTCCTTCTTGTTTGAGTGTTTAACTTGTTTTGTTTTTAACCCTTTCATCAGGAAGCCAAGAAGAGAAGTTGAGGTTGACAGGTTTGGTCGGCTGCTACGCCCTGTTTCAGCACCTTACAGTGAGCATCCATGCAGCTTCGGCTGTCTACAGCCAGGCCAGGGAGAAGATGGAAGAGCTGCACCACAAACTAACACCTAAAAGGCAGCCGAACGGCGTCGAGACGGCTAAACCCGTCGGCGTCGAAGCAAGCCCTTCTGCAGCTGATTCCGGCCGCGCGAACAGGAGTTGCGTCAGTCGGCTGGCTTCGGAGCGCGAGGTTCTGTCGGTGCAGCAGGCGGCTCTGCTGAGGTTCCACAGCAGCACCAGCGTGTTTCCTCTGGCCTCGCTGAGACAGGCGCTCACCTCTGCCCTCTCCGCCTGTCCGAACAGCGCCCCCCTGTGGAGCATATATGTTCAGGTCAGCCCTCGGTCCTCTCAGGTATCGAATAATCGGAATGAGCGACCGAATCAGTACCCGATTACGGACGTGTGGCCTGTGTTTCAGGTGGAGAACCGTTACCATAGTGCCGGCCGGGCTCGGCGCTTTTTTCACGCTGTAACCAGAGACAGCAGCAGCGTTATACCCCGTCTGTTCGCTATTGTTGCTGAACAACAGAGGAAGCAGCTGGTGGACGCTGCTCAGAGGTAAAAGCACCAGCAGTAACGCCAATTAGTTGCTTTAAACAACACAAATACAATCAGACGTCGCCATTATGCCGCTCTGTTCTCTTCTTTTTTATTTTGAAGGACAAGGTTCCTTTAGGGTGAGATTTGTGCAACAGTTTAGGCAAAATATCACAAATATTTTTCATGTTATTTTTAGATCTTGCTGCTTTGATAAGCCCTTGCCTGTACTGCCAGAAAACGGCCTCAGTAACCGAATTCGTGGACTGTTTGAGAGCGCCATAGCAACAGAGACGGGCGCTCACTGTTCCTTACTGTGGAGGATGTACATCTACTTCCTGGTGAGACAGTAAAAACCTCACAAATATCCTCCGGTTACTCTGTTGGCTACCGGAGAAACGTAAATCAAATTGAAGGGTTTTTTTTTGTTTGTTTGTTTCTTATTCACATGCTTTTTGTTAGTTTAAAAAATTCCCCACAAATTTATGTAAACTTAGTGATTAATTCATAAATGTGGGTTTGAAAGCTGTTGTTTTCTGTGAATTTGTAGGTTTCGGAAGGTAAAATGGACAAAGCCAGAGGGATCTTCTATAAGGCCTTGCAGAACATCCCCTGGGCCAAGGTGAGACTCTGTCGTTAAAGTTTTATTGCCCCAGCAGTGGAGGATCTCTTTTTTCCTGCGTGTTTAATGTGTAAATGTAAATCTGCCTGTGTCTGATTGGATCAGGGTTTGTACATGGATGCGGCGCAGCTGTTTCCCGAGCATCTGCAGGAGTTTGTAGATCTGATGACAGAGAAAGAACTTCGACTGCGGCTGCCTTTAGAGGAGCTGGATATACTGCTGGAAGACTGAACACGCCTCATTTAAGAACTTCATCTTGCTGTACTTGCAACAAGCCAGGCTGCAAGAACGTTAACACGCACAAATGGTGGAATTGCAGCGATCTACAAACGAGCAGAGACATTATTTGTACATATTGAGCCGAACCGATTTGATCTTCGTGTGCATTAACAGCTAGTTTTGCAAATAAAATGTATGAATTTATATGAGTGCTGGAGGTTTGTTTTTGAAGACCTGTTTCCAATTATCAAATCATAACGTACTACAACATGTGACCCGTTCTGGCGAAATTACTTGGAATGAGCTCAGGCTGCAGTGCAAAATAAGTGAAAATATTGCCATACTTGAGAAAAATGAGCTCATAAAGACACCATCTAGCGATCCTGGTAACTAAAATGGTAGATAATCTTCCTAATCTACCTTTAAATCAAAGTCTCCTAACAGGTGTCCCTTCAGAAATAACAATTTGTCTTAAAATCCTTATAATTTCCTTTGAAATTGACCATTTTTCTTTGTCGGAGCGCCAGGAAATCCCTTCATATAATGTTTGGCATCATTGTGAAGCTTGGAAATTCCCTTTTTTTAAATATAGGGCTGGAGTTCCTGATAACATCACTCCAGACCATTAAAAAACTGGTTTTCAAGTAAACAAAACCAGCTTGTTGCCAGGTGATAAATCACCAAATATCAACCATCATCATCATTTTAAAGCTTTTAAGATGGAGATTTTGACAATAATAACTCAGGACTGAAAATGACTTCATAATGACACATTCTGCCAGCAGGGGTCACATATAAGTATTATTCCAGTAAAATAAATAAACTTTTTTTTGAAATATAAACATTTTGCTGCCTATAACTTAATTAAGTTTGGTTAATCAAACTTCTACCCTGATTTAAAAAACCCCAGATCAGCTGTTTTCAAAATAAAGTCATTTTAAGTCACCTTTAATTGTTTTTATTATTAAATATCTTGATTTTAACAGCTCTCCTGTAAAACTTGTAACAGTGATGTTTCATGCTCTTCTACACGTGATCCATTTATGTTAATTTAAAGGAAATCCATTATTTTTTTCTATTTAATTGTAATTTATTTCTTATTTTTTGTACGGCTCCGTTGACAGCACACCTGTAGGTCACCTGTGAGTTATCACCTGCCCTTTTTTGTACTCCTGACATAGGATGTAGACGCTCCCTCTGCCCTCATTGCCGCGCCGTGGTTTGGCGCATTGCAGATTCGCCCGAGCCAATCAGCGGCGCCGAAACATTGGAGGAACATTGCGGGTCCGCTCCATTCAATCACAACGCGCCTTTCAAAAGGGAAGCCGAAAAAAACCTCCCCACCGCTGTCAGTTGGACAGTTCAGACCGTATCCTTCCGCCGTCATATAACTAGACGCAACACAAAATAGTCCACCGCTATCGGTGTGGTCCTGCAAGCATTGTGATAACTTAAACGATTAAAATAACATAAATGCTTAAATTAAATTACACTGTATTTATTAAAGACTTTATTGACTTAGATTAAATTGTAGCTCTGTTCAAACTGGCCCTGTTTGCTTCTTAGGAGACTTTTAGGGTCAATTAGAACCAAACAAAACAGTTAAATTGTGCAATTTGTCCCATTTTTGGACGCTGACCTGCATGAAGCTCACCAGTAAAAGCATGAAATAATATTCAGAAACAAAAGAATGCAAGAGAGTCTTGGAAAAACTAAAACTGCATCACAAAAACTGCATATTTGGGCTGCACATTTAGTTATAATAAACCCAAATAGTTCTATTATGGAATACTAACGTTTTAAAATGTTCTTTATTTTGTATAAAGTTTCTTATTTTTCACTCTAAGTGTTGCTGAACAACAGTAATACATCTGGGCTTGTGTGGGATACATTAGCTTTTATTATTTTTAAAAATAATTATAGATTGAGTTTTAATTAATTTATATTACTGGCAGTTCTATGATGACCTGTAGAGACGCACAGCGCGGAAGAATACAGTGAGCCAGCGGTGGTTCGCCTCGCTTTACCCGCCTTCAGCCCGCTGCGTTCAGTGGCCGCCGTCCATTTCCTCTGTGCTGCGCTTCTGGCAGGCGAGTCGTTACAGCTCACGTTAACATGGTGAGTATCCAACCGGCTGCTTCGGTGCGGGGCTCTGTACGCTAACCGGATCGTTGTGAGTGTATGGAGGGGAGAAAGTGGGGATCGTTATGGAAGCAAACCCGGTGCCTCCGTGTTGTTTCGTGCGCCCGACGGCGGCAGACAGGCGGGCGGGCGGGTTGACTCGGAGCCGCTGAATCCGCGGTTCAACGTTCACCGGCGGCTGCTGACGCTGCGGCGGACGGGAGGCTCCTCGTCCGGGGCTGGTGTGTGTGTGTGTGTGTGTATGTATATGTATGTATGTGTGTGTGTGTGTGAGGAGGAGGGGGGGTTGCACATCTGTGCGGTGAATGCGGTAAACGCTGCCCCTTCTGTAGGAAGTTGTGGCGGGTCCTGCTGCTAGCTTCGCTGCTAATGCTAAAGCCTCAAATGAATGGTTTTCCGGAAACACTTTTCCTTTTTTCTTCTTTTATATATATATGTATGTATGTATGTATGTATGTATGTGTGTGTGTGTGTCGCCATGAAGTGTGGCATTCAATAAAGCTAAACGAACCTAATTGGGGTCACTTTTTAACCACCTTTTTCTTCCTTTTTTTTTTTTTTGCTCTTTTATCGCACTCTTATTGCAGTTGGTCAAAGTCTAAGATTGAATGGAAAACGCTGTAATGAGAGTTAATGGTTAGCAAGTCATATAATAAAACACAGACGAAATGAAAGCAGTAGGGCTCATAAATCTTCACTTTTTTTTAGTTACAATATCTATAATCTAGCAAGCCAAGCAGAAACTAACAGAGCTGTGGAAATGTTGCCACTCCCTGTGTGACTTAGATTTAGTCCTTTCAGCAGAGATTGATCATTTTCATCCCTTTTTTTTGTGGTTATGTCTACGACAAATGCATTAAATACCCACCTACGTTTAGCCAACATGTGTCCAGGCCTGTCTTTGTTAAAATGACCTGATCTCTGAATGTTTTGCATAATCCTCAATGTTTTTTTTTCCATTGTGAAACCATCTCTTATTGTGACATACTGGCACAAATGTGATGTCAGTGTCGTCGTAATTTACTTTTAAAACTGAAGGCCTTCTTTTAAAATGTATTTAATGTAACCTGGTATGGAGATGTTGCATAAATCCTTTTCTGGAGAACCAGAAAATGAAGGAGGAGATGGCGTCATTCAGGAATTTGTTTGTTTAAAACGGAAAGACTTCTTCTCAATCAAATCCTGCGACTTGTGAGCGCTCAATTCTCTATTTGCAACACCTCCCACAGCAAGAACACAATCTTTATGGTCCGATATAGTCTGTAAAAGCAATACGGACTGGATTTTAGAGATGGTTGGCAGCTTGATAACCATCTCCAGGCCGTGCAGATCATTTCCGTCCATCTTGTCAGCTGTCACATATGGCTCATCTTTGCTGCTTGTCTGTACAGATACTTTTAGGGAGAATTTTCACCTCTTTCATTAGTTCAAATACACATTTATACACTATATTGTCGCTGATTTTTACAAGTTATATAGAGCCAAGCTGTCAAACAGTCACGTTCGTTTGATTCAGACCTTTTAAATAAACAAGCTGGGTTCCTTAAAGTCCCTCAAGGCATCAAATCTCCACTTTGTAACCCTAAATATAAATATTTAACCATGCGTCATGAGGCGTTATTCAGCTACAGGCTTATCAAGCCATGCAAACAGTGTTGCCCCTGAAAGAATAGTTTGGTTTTTTTTTGGGTGGAGGGATTTATTAATAAAAAAAAAAAAAGTCCCATCTACTATCAGACTGAACTATTTGTCTTGCTTCAGTGGATAAATGTCATGTTGAGGTTTCTGAGATAAGCTTCAGGAATCAACCAAATATTTCAAGTATTTCCTGCTAAGCTGTTTATACTATAAATATTACAAAACGGGTACTTCAGTTACTCCACAGCAGGAACTGGTCTGTAAAGTTGAACTTGTTCGACATTTTTAACCCGTCAAGCTCGTTGAGATGCAAAAAAACAGGCTGGTCCGGAAACGTCAGACATATAGCTGGTTTGCATTGACGCAAACCTAAATTTAAACTCCCAAGTTATGGAAAAAAACAGTGCTGCGCGATTATTATGATATAAACAATAATGTGGGGAAAATGCCATTACTTGTTGAACGATGGGAAGCCTCTGAAGCAGTTTTGGCCTTGTGTAAATGTGTCTTATCACTTGAGAGGGTTAAGCGGTCGACCGGCTGACTTTAAACCAACTAAAACTTGGCCTGGGCGTGAACTCCGGCGGTAATTGGCGTCTCCCGCTGGTCGTAGTGTCTGCTGATGTTGACCCGTGATGCTGCGTGGGAGGCAGGGCGACCGGAGAACCGATCCTCCCCGGGAGCCGCAACCGTAGCTGCAAGCTGACAGCCAGCAGATTAGCACATACATGTAGACTCATTCAAACCTCTGTGACCCCCCACCCCCCCTCCCCTCCCCTCCCGGTCTGGACTCGTGTTACTTTCACTAACTTCAAATTAATTTCCTGACATGTGTGACTGACCACCTCCAGCCTGGCCTCCTGCCTTCTGCACATACACACACACACACACACACACGCTCCTAAACGCTTTTCATCTGTTGAGCTCCTGCAGGAGGTGGACACCTCCATCATTTAATGCGCCGTTCAGCCTCGGCCGTAGGCGAGCACCCGGTGGTATGGAGGTGTCAGGCGGCGGGGATCTCCTCGGCGTCAGATGCAGACAGGGAGGCACGGCGTCTGGTCGCGAACATTCGCAGTGGGAGAAAGGACGGTGAGAACGGGCGAGTGACCGTGGCGGCGTTGGCGGGAGGACCATCTGTGGACAGGGGACGTCGCCTGTCGGGATTGTGAGAACCTCTGTTGCCGATCAGCCGATGGATTGAAAGACAAGTTTGACCATTTTTCCACCTCATCAACCTTCAGACGTCCATCTAACGGGCGAACAAAAACATCCACTTTACCAGCTGCTTATTGCTAATTTTTTGTTTTTAGTTGATACAATTATCTGACTTTTCATAGAGATGGAATTTGATTCTCTTCTTCTGCATCTCTTTTTGTAATTTGTCAATGAAGCGTGACTGATAGATGTCTGGCCAGTATTCGTATCATCCCCTTCCTCCCACTGTATCCCATAATTTCTGCCCTTCCTGCCATTGTTCGCTCCTCATGCTGCCTCAGAAAGTGGCCGTGTACCCAGAGGAGGATGAAGCGGTGAGCCTGTCCGCCGTTTATGACCTCATGGACGATCAGGAGCATTACTTCAAGGAGCTGATCCAGCAGCAGGAAAGGAACTACAGGGCCTTCCTGCAGATGCTGATGGACACCTCGTCCAGCCGTGTGGACAGCCTGGTCCGGGAGATGCAGGACCTGAGGAGCTGCCTGCAGCGGACCAAGGCGGAGCTGGCCGAGATCAAAAAACAGGGTGTCCAGAACGGCAAACGGGCCGAGTGCCTGGCTGAAGGCTTGGTGATGGTTCGCGGGGCGCTGGACGGGCTCAGCGTGAAAGCAGGAGGGGTTGGTGGAGGTGGCGGAGGGAGAGGTGTGGATCTGAAGCAGCGAAGGGGAGCGGGAGCGCTGAGGCTGGATGGAAGAGGAGTTGGAGGAAGAATGGTCAAAAAACCAGAACCGAAAGCTGTAAAACTGGTGGCAGACCTCACAGATATCCACTTTGAGGATTTTAAGGTTGTAAGGTTTAGTTTGGAGGAGCGTTTATGTTCTCGTGGCTGTTTCTAAATGTTTTAAAGTCACGTCCTGATGTTTGTTTGCAGCGTGATGCTTGAGAAAGTTAAAACCTGAGACTATTCATCTTTAATCTGTTTTTGTTTTGTTTTTCTTTTTAGGCTGACCAACTAACAGAAGAGCAGATTGCCGGTGAGTTGATGAAACGCACCGTTTTTAATCTGTTAAGGTTCCTGTCAGTGTTTGTCTCATTCATCCCCCCTCTGTGTTTCTGGTTTCTGCTCCAGAGTTTAAGGAGGCCTTCTCCCTGTTCGATAAGGACGGAGATGGTACCATCACCACCAAGGAGCTGGGCACCGTCATGAGGTCACTGGGTCAGAACCCAACTGAAGCTGAGCTCCAGGACATGATCAATGAGGTGGACGCCGATGGTAGGACGTCACTCTTTGAGCCCAGCTCGGTTTTGTTAATCTTCTGCTCAGCTTTTTAACGAAGGAACACGTTCACCAACCCTTCAATTGTCTCCACAAGGCAACGGGACCATCGACTTCCCCGAGTTCCTGACGATGATGGCGAGGAAGATGAAGGACACGGACAGCGAGGAGGAGATCAGGGAGGCGTTCAGAGTCTTTGATAAGGTAGGTTTGGACGATGTGAGGGGATAAACTTTTATTTTAGACAATTTCCTATTGGTGGCTTAGGCTGAAAACATCAACACCACCGCTGCTGCTGTCAGGTAGCTCAGAGTTTGGGCTTTAAAGCACCTTCATAGCGCCACACACCTGTTGTGTTTGTGATGTCGTTCAAACATCTGCTGCAAAGGTAAAACTGATGTTTCGTGCGCGTTTGAGAGGACAAGTACATTTGCAGTAAACTTCGCCTGCCGTCTGTGTTTTGGTCAGGACGGAAACGGGTACATCAGCGCGGCCGAGCTGCGTCACGTGATGACAAACCTGGGAGAGAAGCTGACGGACGAAGAAGTAGACGAGATGATTAGAGAAGCAGACATCGACGGAGACGGACAGGTCAACTACGAAGGTACGGTAACAAATCAGGTAAACTGGTTTATCTAGTTAACACTTCTGATTTTCCTTCATTTTGTTTCGTTTCTTCTTCTTCCCCACAGAGTTTGTTCAGATGATGACCGCCAAATGAACTGAGCTCAACTCCGAATCAGTCAAATGTTTCACTTACCTCTTATTGCAAAAATCTACATTTATTCATGCTGTTCTGTATAGACAATTTAAACTGAATGTTGGAAAACTGAAAATTTGTCCATATAAACAAGCTCAAAAAAGGTAAAAGACAAAAAAAAAAAATTAATCTGCATGTTCTGGCTTGTATTCCCCCCCCCCCCCCCCCCCCCCCCC
>NC_051439.1:19218058-19257152 GCF_001649575.2 Kryptolebias marmoratus
ACCCCGAGCGCCGAGCTGCCCAATCAGATGTCAGCCTGTTAGACGAGCAGCCTCGGAGCAGGCGGCCCGTTTTGGCCGCCGCTCCTCCTGCTTCTGGTTCCATCCGCCTGGTGTCACGGTGATCATTTGGGCCGGTCAACCGCCTCCTTTTCCTTCTGCGAGTTTCCGTTCGGTTTTACTTCCTTTTCTCCCTGTTCTTCATGCATGCAGCGTTTTTAACGAGTTTCTGTTGAGATCCCAGAGACAGAAGGCCGTTTTTCCCGAGGGGAGGGGGACGGGAGGGGTGTTCGCTCGCCAAAACAAAGCCGGCGGCGACGGGTATTTTTAAGAGCAACGATTTTAAAACGTGGAATAAAGAACTGATTTTAGATTTTGTGTTTTTGGCATGTCAGGTTGATCACTTTAACCCTTTTGTGTGTTTACCTTTTTTGAGGGCGAAGAGCCCCTTTGGCAGCAGTTGTCTTAGACAATTGGACGGTTTGGGTGGGCTTTAAAGATGATTATATACAAGTACAGTTTCTGAGGCAATATCAGTATCAGCAAACCAACACATCTACCAGTATGAGTATTAATTTGGACTTTTACAGACATTTTAAAAGAAGGATACAATCTCTAAACGGCGTCCGCTATATTGCCTCGAAGGCTGTGCGTGTATGACTCTCCGGGGGTGTGAGGCTCAGTTTAAGGGAGGACTGGGTCGGAGCTTTGCAGCATTTCTAACCTTGTGTTTGTGTGTGAGTTTGCCTGTGTGTGTGTGTGCGCGTGTGTGTGTGGGTGCAGCGAGGCACGGCCCGGTCCAGTTCAGCTGTTCTTGTTCGGTTCAGTTGATCTGCATTCCAAGTTGTACATGCTAGTCTTTACATTTTGTTTTTCCAATAAAATGTCATGAACTAAGCTGATGGGTGTGTGTGTGTTTGTGGGGAGGGGGGGGGTGACTCATCAGAAGTGTGTGTGTGAGAGAAGCTGCGATCGTTTTCTAAAAACACAAACCTGCTTAATGTTTCCAAAAAAAAAAACTCGAGGACAAACTCCCGATGTAATTGTGCGGTCGAGCCGCCGGTTTTCCGGGGGCGTTCGTGAGGAACCCTCCGGATCGCCAAGAACGTCTGCGGATGGCTTGTTGCTAGGCAACAGGAGGCCTGGTTGGGATGGTTTGGAGAAGCGGGCAGCAGAAAACCGTGGGTGTCTTTATTTTTTTGACAGTTTTAGCAATCCGAGAGGGAGAAGTGCAGCAGATCCGGCGCTCTAACCTCCAAAAAAAAGCCGGAAATAAACGAGTTATGCGTGATTCAGTGCGTTTGTACTCCGCGTGAACAGATCCGAGGATGAGAATCGGGACGAGGGCGAAGATGGCGAGTGGGAGGTGTTTCCATGCATCTCACACTCTGTAGTTATGTAACAGTCTGAAGTAGATTCATATAGATCAGATTTCTGCTTCCTGTCGGCTGACGCTCTTCTTAAAACTGCAGCTGGAAAACAGGATCAGGCGTCCGGGATGTCATGTAGAAACTGGAGTTTTCAGGTGGAAACGATGCTGCTAATATCTGAAAACATTACGCTTTGAAACAAGGGAGGGAGATTTAAATACGTGAACTTTTAGCTTAAAGGAAATGAGTCTTTCCTGTCATGAAACAGTTTCTGTATACCAGGAGTGTCAAACTCCAGGCCTCCAGGCTCCAACATCCTGGAAGGTTTAGGTTTTCCTGATTCAGATGGTTTAATCACCTCCTGACCAAATCATCAGGTTCTCCAGCAGAATGTCCACAAGTTGTCCATTTAAAGCAGGAAGCCGTCTAAAACATGCAGGAGAGGAACAGAGTTTGACACCTGTGACGTACACTAAAATAAAAATCTCTTTTGAGCAACGTGAAGTAAGATATTTAAAAAATAAGCAGCAACATTTTCACAGGAGTTTCTATTAAACAGCAGAGATCCTCTGTGTTCTGTTCCTTGATTTTCTGAAGTTTTTAGTTGAATAAAACACCACTGGAGCCTGTTTTAGAGCTGATTTAAAGGTGGTGAAAGTCTTCAGTATTCACAGAAGCAAACTTGATTTATTCTCTAATGTTTACGTTTTTCTCCGCTGCTGTTCAGCTGCAGACAGGTGGTAATTTTACCTAAAATCTCATCTGTTGTGTTCAGCCAGTCCAGGTTGGATGAAAAACACACCAGTTATGTCATTTTATCTTTGAAAAATTGGCTCCATAAACAATTAAAGCTTTCAGAGGCTCACCGAGAACTGGTTGAGCGAAATATGCAACTTTTGAGCCAATTGGAAAGCATAAAAGTGTTATTTTCAACATACAGTAAACGCAGCATGGTTCTAAGAGGATTCATAAGCAAAAAGTGAATTTTCTCCTCTTAAAACATTTTTTCTACAAAATGACAATGTTCTGTTACTGGTTCAAGGGAAATCCTTAGTGACAATTCAAATCTAAATTAAAACACTCGTCTGACATGTTTTGCGTGAAACAGGCGTTTTATTCCCGTCTCTTCTAACCTGCGAGTCCCGGTGCTGACCTCTCTGAGAGATTACCTGTCAGTGACACCTGAGAAGCCAGCAGAGACCTCCGTACAGGTGTGGTGGGGGACTGCGAGCCTCCGAGACAAAGGCGGACACGCCTGACCGCTGACAGACACACACCTGAGAGCGTAACGCACACCGCCGCCCCCCTGAAGGTCACAGCCACAGGAAATACCCCCACACGGGTTCACCACAGCACGGCTCCATATCACACGAGTCGTTTTACGTCATTTTTTTTTATTATTGTAGTTTCAGTCATTGATTTACAGCAACAAGGACTCACTGATGGATCAACCTGAACCCGTTCCTCCTCTCATTCCTCCCACAGCGTCACTCCTCCGAAAAATAGATTCATAATTTACTCTCTAAAAACAATAAAACACACGAGGAACAATTGAATGTACGACGACGACTCTTTTATAATCAAATTTTAAAAAAATAGACAGGATGCAAAGACACTAACGCTGGATGTGTTTACACAGAAAATTTGATTTAAAAAAAAAAAAAAAATTCTCTCATTCGTGATAAAAAGATCTCCACTTTTACTAAACTTTATTGTTAATCTGTAACTTTACAGTTTTAAGTGGTAACTCTCAGAAAGTTGCTCAATGAAACAAAACGAAAAAGCTGCACACCAATAAGGTTAAAGGCGCTCATTGCAAAGCCATGAAGGCCGGATAAAAACAAACATATTGATGGTTGAAGTGTCCTTAGATTAAAGAATTACAACAAACCACCACGTGAGTTTGTTTAATGACAGAAAACAGCCAAAGTGACTGAAAATGGGTCAGTGGAAGAGCTGTTTGGTCCGACAACTTTGCTGTATTGGTACGTATTTACGCTCAAATCTGTTGATTAAAGTGATTTGTTTACATTGACTGCGTACCCGCATTTCAGAACTACATGTCTGGAAAACTAACGGAGTAAACTCCTTTTAAACGGCACCATATAGATGAAGTTTAGGGTTAATATTTTTTAAGTTTGGCCTCCTAGTTTGCAATGAGCACCTTTAAAATGAATTTTAAACAAAAAGCTGTCTGAATAAATCTGATTATCTGTGTGAACGCACCCAGATTTTTGGCATTTCCTGACTGAGCGATCCTTGGATTCCCAGTCAGCCGTACAGTAACAGATCAACAGCAACAAATAAACGTGTTTCAGTAACTGAGATATTTGGCTCATTAAAAGGAAACGAGGAACATGTCTTCCCGCCGGTAATCTGCTTTTATCAAATCTTTGCGCGCGTCTTTGGACTAAAGATGTAAACGGAAACTTCTGAACGTATTTACACAAACGAACGCACACAGGAAACACGTTGGCACACGAACACGGAGGTGCATGCACGGAGCGAGAGGTCCCAGCACGAACACACACGGTCAGGGGAGGGAGGTGTCTGCAGTATGTACAGGAGGATACACCTGTGTGCATGCAGGTGTGTGTGTGTGTGTGGGTGGGAGGGCGTCTCAGAGCGCTCTGGGGATGATGGTGAAAGGCAGGATGGGGCTGCTGGCCTCCAGCTCCAGGGCGGTGAGGAAACACTCGGTGGCGGCGGCGGCGTTTCCCTGAGCCTGCAGCACTTCGCCCAGGCTGTTCCACACGTCGTGCGCCGTGCTGACGGGAGGACAGGAAACGTTTACGACCAGAAAATACAACCTCATGAAATACCTCATTTACTTCCATTTTGCTTTAAAGGAACCAAACATTTAAACTGACACCATCAGGCTTTCTGGATTTATTTTAGCGTTATTTTTTAAGGATCTTAGCTTCTTTTTCGGTCAGTTTTAGTCCTCGTATCTGATCGTTTTCAGGAGGAATGTTAACACTTTAAGAGATGTGTCGACACATAACAAACAGACAACTTAAAGAATCATTTTGAACTTTTTTTTAGCCTCCTTGTCGCCATCAAATCATTGCTAAGACGTTTATAAAGAGCTGTTAGCTGAGAATGTAGGATGTGCTGCGTGAAGTTAAAAACAAAATCAGTGTAAATATGAAAACTCCTGCGAGAGCGAGGATGTGAAAGAAAGACGACAAGGAGAGAAGCGGGAATGAAAGGAATGGGTGGCAGAAGACAGAAGCGGTCCAGACGCCTACCTGTTGACCTGCACGGCGTCCCTCAGGACTTTCTCTGACAGGCTGTAGCGCTGCAGCTGGTGCAGAATTAGACCCTGAACGGAGCCACAGACAGCAGGTTTTAATATAAAAGCATGCGACAGATTCAAAGACAAGTTCAGAGGATGTTTTCACCTCCTGCACAACTCCAATCCTGAAACATCACCGGCTGTTTCTTTAGGCTCAGGATCAATCAGGTTTCTTCCCAAATAGGTCTTAAAAAAAGTGAAAATTGTTTGTTTTTCCTCTAAAAGACTACTGGAAAAGAACAGTTCTACTAAAAGTTATCGTAACTCTGTTCAAATGCTGAAACATCTCATTTCCATTTGACTATTTTGACTTAAATACTTGTTGTAGTTTCCAAAATAAACGTTTTTCACTGAAATAATTAAATCAGTGTAAGAGCAGCAGAAGATAACTGTACAAACAAAAGTTTTATTCTCATTTCTCCACCAAAAAGTAGAAACCTCAGTCCTCTCCTTCAGTTTTCCCTCTTTATAGAAACTAAACCCGACCCGTCTGTGTTTGTAAACCGGAGACATGGATATGTTCGACGTCCGGAGGCTCCCAGTTCAAAAACCAAACAAATTAAAGTTCCGGTTTCTTCTCCACAAGCAGGAGTTTGAAGTGTTAATCCCGCTGCTTTGAACTCACAGCTAATGGACATTTGGTCCTGAATACGGTGAGTTCTTTCAGCTTTAGCGCTAATGTTGGGAAAAAGGGAATGGCTTCGGAATTCCCACTGGAATTCCTCCAGGAATGTTTTCTGAGGCTGGATTTGTTTGCAGCCTCTTTGTTAGCAACATTTCAGGCGTGACAACGTAATCAGAAGCTGCGAGGATCGAATTAGAGACAGAGGATCGCTTTATTTCTGCGCTGAAGCAGAGAGGTGAGTTATAGGCTGTTCGTGCCCCGCCCCTGAGGATTCTGGGTAATCAGTCTCACCAGCCTCTGCATGGTCTTGACGTGGGTCGGGTTGATGGACAGGGCCTCCTCGTACCAGCGTTTGGCTTCGTCCATGTTGCCCTTCAGCTCGGCGATCTGGCCCCTCATGTACAGGACGTTGTGGGACGTGGGGAAGAGGTTGGCGGCCTCCTGTGTGCACGCCGTGGCCTCGGCGGGTTTCGACATGCCGATGTACACCTCAGCTGCCGGGCAGACAACAAACATTTACAGAGAACTGATGAAAAAGATGCTTACATTTAAGTAAAACATGCAGCGACCTTTTTATTAAATCAACTCCTGAAGGCAAAGCGTGTTCCTTTCTCTGTCGTGTTAGCAAAATATCTCAAGAACCTCTGGATGGAGCTAATTTAGGTGCTTTAGTAGCTGAGAGTCATCCTGAACACATACTCTGAGGGTCGAGCAGAACGACTTTAACTCCACATCAGGTGATCTGAGTTTAAAACTCCATCATGAAGTCAGACTACAGATAATCCGCCGTAATCTGAGCATTTTCTGCCACGGAGACAGAAAGAAGAGGCTCACCCATCTGAAGCTCCCCCCGTCCGTTTCTGAGATGAAGGCGGACCATGACGGAGGGAGGGAGGCAGAGGAAATGAACGCTCCCTCCATTTGTCCTCCTAATTCGCTGATTACATTAGCTGTGTCGCCAAGCTGGAAATGACCGCCCGACGAGAGGAAGCAGCTGCGGAGATAAACTGCCCGTGTGTGTGTGTGTGCACCGCCTGCGTCTGTTTATGCCTGCTCCCCGCTCTGTTTACGTTTGTCTGCTGCTGATGCAGAAAAGAAGAATCAGGGCTCCACAGCGCCGAGAGGGAAATCTAATATCTGACACGTCCATCTAATCAAAGTGCTCTTAGGAAGCCGCAGTCAGCTCCACGAGGGGAACCAAAATACTGTTAATAAAACTTCAGAATCAATTAAAGGACTAAAATTACTTCCTTCCCAGAGTTTAAACTAAGCTCAAAACGACAAAGTAGGTCAAATCCTGTAAATGACATTCGGAGCGTCTTATCTGTTAGCGCCTAAAGTACGAGTTGAGGATGACTCTCAGCTACTACCACGCCGAATTTTAGCTCAATATCTGCAAAAACCGGCTGACTTGTAGCTGTTTTTGTGTTTGCTGTGGCAGCCATCTTGAATTGGAGTCGTAGCTGCACATCCAGTGATCACTCTCTGAGCGTTTCATTAAAATCCATCCAGTTGGTTCATGAGATATTTTGCTAACAGGCACACGAACGCAAGCAGTTTGGCGGCGGGCGATATGACACGGCAAGAAAAATGAAATATTTCACCTTTTATTCTGACTTTAAGTGTTGAAATCTATGTTAAACTCGACAGAAATCCAAATAATTAACAAATTTACAAAAAATAAAGACTTAATATTTGTTTAAACATCCATAAATCTTATCAGGAAAATAATTCACCTTCACAGGATTTAGTAAAAGTTGAGTTTTCCTCACCTGACTTGTTAGTTTGAGGTGTAAAAGCACTTTTACCTGAATGTTTGGTATTATCAGGTAACACAGAGACATCCACACACCTAAAATGAAGCATCTAAATACTAAAAATACTCTATTTTTGCCCCTTTTTCTAATTTTAAATATAAGCAGAGGGAGTCGATGACAACTGTTTCCCTGGAAGAGTTTTGACCTTCAGGTTTGGTGAAGCCACAGACGAGCCGCAGAACACGGTGACATTTATTAAGAAGCCGGCTGCTGCAGGACCCAAGGCGGGGACGGGGAAACAACACACCGCTAATTATCGAGACCCAGCGGCACCATAAAGCCTGAGATTAAAGCGGCGGCCTGTAAAAGTGCAGAAAACGAAAGAAATGGGCGCTCGCACACACCTGCGTGAAGCCAGATCTGAGCCAGGGTCATCCAGGGGTGCAGGGGTCCGTGTTTGGGGGCGCTGCTCTGCAGGGAGGACGCCACCTCCGACAGAGCCTGCTCCACCCGACTGGCCGCGATGGACGTGGCGTGGACGGAACCTGCGGGACGCAAGAGGCACGCCGTTACACCTGAACCTGCCGGCGTGCTGCAGCGGTGTCAAACAGGCGTGTTTTATGAGCGTTGAAGTCAAAGTGTGCGGTGATTGGCTGAGCGTTTCACAGCACTGAACACTGTTAATGTGTTGGATCAACCACTGCTGATACACAACCATGCATAAACTGCCTCTGATAGGTGAAACTAAATCAGATTATTATGGGAGGTTAGAGCAAAGCTGTTAGTTTAAACCCATAATAATCTGTCAGACATCCTGTTTCAAATTACACGAGAGTTCAGCCTATAAATATTGATTATTTCTTTAATCGTTCTACTTAAGGATTTAGCTTTAATGTGAGTAAAAATACATTATTTCCTCTTGTCGTTACTTTTTCTAGGCTCCTCTCCCTGTTTGAGTTTGGATTTAGTCAGAAGAAGAAGAAGACGAGACGTTAAAGGGTGTATGGAAGCAAAAACACAACAAAACAAAACAAAAAAAGGAAGAGTGTTTCTGATTAGTGACGTGACTGAGAAACTACATCGCCTCCATTTTCAAACTCCAGGTTTCTCTTCGAGCTGAAGCACGAACGTTTCTCTGCAGTTGTAACGTTTAAACAGGAAGAGATCATTCGATCACAAAGTTTTAGGTGTTCTTCAACTCAAGGGTCAAATAAAAAAGCGCAGCAGTTGCACAAAATAAACAGCTGACATTTATATAACTAATATTTCGGCTTTATAAGGTCCACAAGGTATCCTCCAAAGTAAACAAAAACTAACCCTCGTCCCTCCTCGGTTTATTTTATTTTACTTGCACCACTCTGCGTTTATAATCGCTTGTCTGTTTGAGCTTTTTTAGCTGAAGAATATTAATTTTCCAAACTCTATTTTCTTTCTTCAAGGCTGAGTTTCCCCCACATTAAAACCTTTCTGTCCTCTGAGACCAAACAGCAAAAAAAACAAGAAAAAAATTTTGTTTTTGTCACTGAAGCTTTCGGACAATAAAAGCAAGTCTCGAGTTCAGGTTTCTGCAGATATTAAACTCACATTTAGCTCCTTTTCCCTTCAGGAACGACGACTGGCTTTTATTTCTGCTCAACTTCTTGCTGCTATGAAATAAATCATAACTTTGAAAACAGCCAATTTAATTCAGAAGCCTAAAACAACACTTCACTAAATGGATCATTTTAAAGATAAAACTGTATAAATCTTAAAATGTAAGAGTTTGAAATCGCAGTTGAATCGTGGTCCAAATAAAGTGTAATCTGAGAGATTATTTTAGTTGTTTTTGACTCATTCTGATGTCTGATGAACAGAAAATATGTAGATAAAAACAGATTTATTAGAAGCAAAGACGCTGTTTAACTGTGGATACGACACAAATAACTCATGTTTTATAAAACCACTGGGTAAAAAAAATAACATTTAAACCATCCTGACTCTTTAACATTCAGCTCAATAAAGTCTGAATCAAACTTTAAACTTTTAATTTTATCAAATCTTCTGAATCTTTGATTTTTTCCCCAAACAAGAACCGAAAGGTTGTTTATAAACGTTCTTTAGTTGTTCCTGTTTTCATAGTTTAGTCAGAAACAACCTGATACTGACTATAGGAGCACTGATGGTAATGTGAGGGCGGATGGATATGTGGAACACGTTATTTTTTTTATTTAAAGACATTATTATTAATATGGATGTTTGTGTTCTGATGATGAGCGGATCTATGGGTCTGAGGCATGAAGGACAGCAGGAGGGGAAACTAACTTTATGTCAACTTTTAGGTCTAAAAAAATGCACATTTCAGAACTTTATTAGCTTAATTTTAAAACGAGACACCCAAAGTGGAAGATGTTTGCTTTATATGCAAGAAAAATGTTTTACTTACTAAAATTTGCACCTTTTTAAAGCTGCTTTCACTTAGAAATTTGTAGAAAAAGGCGACTAATAACCGCAACGTTTCCCCCCTCAGCTCTGAAAGTCATTTTATATTTGCAGATGTTTACTTATTAGGTGTCAATAAAAAGTGAAGGCAACATATTTACAGGGCTGGTAATATTATGATCGAATGAAGTGACCTGAAGCGATAAATTTGCGCTTTGATTTATGCTTCTTTGCCCTCCCAGACTCCTCTGGGGTTCGTCATCAGCCGATTGTCGCAAATCAGCCGTGACACTTTGTCGCAATTCCTCCTGACGACCGTGAGTGACCAGCGTTGTGTTTACAGTTAATATTTGTGAGAATTAAAGCTGCTTCCTGGCGTCACTTGATTGTTTGTCTGCTTTTAAAGGAAAACCTGCTGGAAATTATTTGTTTTTTCTCCACGACGTGCTGAACTCAAACAACCTCTTCCTCTTCCAATCTGTACTCGATCTGGTGCATTTTGTGCAGCTTCAAAGTGACAAAACTTGACTGAAGTTCTAGTTTATGTCACCGTTTTCCTCCTGAAACTGTCTGCAGACGTCGTGATCAAGCAGAAAAACACGAGTGCTTATTATCCATGAGGCGCACCGGGGAAATGGGAGGGAAGCGATGGATGGATGGAAGGTGGAAGGTACGATGGAGGTTAGATGGCTACTTACAAACAGAAAATATGGAGGAAAAACCAAGAGTGTTAGCGTCCTGAAGGCCGCCTTGAAAGGAAAACAAAAAAAGACGGAAGGATGGGAAAAAAAAGAGATGATTGTTAACAACTGAAAGAGAAAAAAAAACAGAAGAAACCCACTTTTATAAATAAAAAAAACAAAATTCTTCCCAGAAACCTTTAAACCCACATCTTAACATACACACAGCCTTAATAACAGACTATTTGTTCAACATAAATAGCATTTTAGTGGTTAAATTACACATAAACTGACATGTTTCTGCTTCATACCTCAGGAGCTTCCATTTCAGATTTCTACTTTTTCAAAGAAACATAAACACAGCTGCCAAATACGACACGGTTTACTCTGGAGATCGACTCAGACGGCTTTAATCATCTTATTATGTTCACATTTTTATGGAAGAGGTGAAAACAGGGAGAGAAGACACGAGGGTGGAACAGGATTAATGTCTGAAATGACAGAAAACCAGAGGTTCGAGGAAGTTAGACAAACCGAAAACACGTGAAGGTAAAGCAGGAAAGATGACTAAAAAAAGGCTCCAAGTCTGAGTCTTAGATGTTAGATGAGCGGCAGGTTCAATAAACCTGAACTACATTCAAACCCAAACCTAAACTTAACGTTTGATGACATGTTTAATATTAAAGCCTCATTTTTTAACTCCTAACAAGTTCTTCTTTGTGATATTCCAATTATTTTAGTGAGTTTAGACCAACGGTGTGGGTCACCCAACAGTCCCTGGATAATCCCAAAATATCGACATATATTTAAAAAGAATGAGAGTTTATGGGAAGAGTCGTACATTTATTTTAATAGTTTGGTGACTCCTTTGTCGCCTTTACTTTACGGGTCAGAGGCTAAAAGGTTTGAGAATCGCTGCTTTTGTTAAACTGGATTTACTGACGGAAGGTTAAAAGTTTGGCCGTAAAGTAAAAATTGGAAACTCATCAAGAGATTTGAGCATAACTTCTGATTTGATGTCATCATCCGGCCTTTAAGGAAGCGTCAGAACTTCATATTTGAAGAAAAAACGAAGCCTGAAGCTGCCTTTTAAACACGAGCGTGGTTTGTAACATTTCTTACATCACGTCGGGAGCTCAGCGGCCTCCTCCATCAGCACATTTGGATATTCTGAATTCCCATCATGAGCGTGGATCTTTCAGGACCGTTTTTTTTTTTAAAAAACACGTTGAATGATTTCTGACACCGAGAACCGAGCAAAAATGTCAAATATGAAAAGCTGCTGATGAGATTCATGTTTTTCTGGTTAACATCACATCTAGATGACAAATTTCAGAGAAGCTCAACAGAGCAGCTCTCTTGTTAGAAGAGCATCTGTTGACTCAGATTGACTCAAAAATGAGCCGATTCTCCAGCTTCGCTCTCCGACAACACGCCACGAGCGACTTCCCAAAACGCACGAGGTTCCTGAGCGGCTGCAGATTGTTGCAGCGGTGGTGAGTAATCTGTGAGAAATAAAAACCCTTTTTGTTAAAAGGCTGTAAACAGTTTGATTAGGTGGCTAAACTCCAATCATATCACTTAGCAGCAGAGGCTTCAGAGTTAAATTATATAAATTTGATTGCACTTAGTGGCCGACGAATGAGACAAATCAGGAGCCAGGAGAGGACGCTCCTGCTGTCCAAAAGTTTCATTTTTAAAGGTTCAAAGTTCAAGGAGTCGTTATTACCGCCAGATGGGAATTTGATTTACAGCTAACTGTAAAACATAATGTGGAAAAACACATTTTCATGTCACTGTTAGCTAAGATATCGTAAACTGTGAGGCTGATAGCTGCCAGAGGATGGGATTTCTCGAACTGACCGGTTCTGTAAATAAATAAACTCCAGATCGGCTCAAACGAATCTAACTTGCTTCAAAAACACGATATAAAAGGGTTGCTTAAAAATTTAGCTGCACGTCTTCACAAAACCCTGCAGAAAATGACCCGAGGTGACCTGAAGCTCAAAAACACAGAACAGGAATGACGTCCTGAGTTTTTCTCTTCAGTCCTGACGAAAAATAAAACATAAAACTTTTTAGTTTTGACTTAATAAAGAGTCAAACATGCTGCTCCACAACCGAGCCCCACTAATAAGGTGGAGAGTAACTTGATGATAAAGAGATAAATTCTGCTTGGAGATTTGGTGCCTGAACGCCGTAAATCAGGCACAGAGAGCCGACTGTCAAAACTTACTTTAACAGCGAGTTCAGCACCTTTACGTCTGATTTTACTGTGATTAGAACGAGCTGCAACACTAAACATGCAAATCCACCCGAAGTGGTTTGTTTCAGGTCACTCTCCACACCGTGCTGCAGGCAGAGTGAGCGGGACGGCAGATTACAGTTGGGGGGCGGACGCCGAGCCACGTGGTTGCAAAACGACTGACTCCTGGTCTTGATGGGCGGAGGAGGAAGAGGAGGAGGACAAGGGAGGGAAGGGTAGGAGGAGAGGTTCCTGGCTGGAGGGGAAACGGGAGGAGGCTGGAAAGTAACGGCAGGGGATGAAGGGGAGGACAGCGGGGAGGAGAGGGAGGACATGGTGGACGGGGAGGTGGGGGAGACTGGTTCGAAACCAGAGAGGGAGGAGGAGGAGCCTGAGACTAAAAAAAACAGGAAATAAAAACAGAAAAGAGTCAAATTAATCCAGAAATAAAGGAAGGAGGAAGAGAACAGAACAGAAGGACACGGGGGCCGTCTGCGTGTTTCTGTGACCGGGTCTTTGGTTTCCTACCGGTCTCAGGGTCGCTGAAGTCAGGCAGAGTCATGGCGTTAAGCTGCCGCCTGTCTGCGATGGCTCGGTCCAACAGGCTGCTGCCGCGCCCCGAATCACTGCCGGGAACACAAAACCAAACGTGACACACGAGGAACAAAAACCGCTTCTGTGCGACTCGCTAAACAGGTCGAACCAAAACGTACAGCGACGGAACAGCAAGGACACCTTTTGTTAACGAGGCAAAGTTATTCACGGTGAAACTGAGCCTTGTACAGTTTATTTAATCAGTCTGCGTATTTAGCGTATAAATAACGAATTCAGGGAAGATGTGCAACACGTTAATCTGTGTGTTCACACACAATCTGTGCATTGAGAGGTTTTTACAGCTGCTGCTGTTTACACTGAAACCTGAGTTTGTGTTGAAGGTGTGTGTGTGTGTGTGTGTGTGTGTGTGTGTCTGAGCGTACCTGGGGTTTGTCAGGTTGTAAAAGCTCTTCCAGATCTGCAGCATGTGTTTACAGGTGAGCAGAGCTTCTTCTGGTCCTCTACACATCGCCTCCAACTTCACCTTGGTGTACAGCAGGCTGCGCGCACACACACACACACACACAGCGAGATGGTCGTCTGCCACTCGGCTCACATAAACAAAGACGTAAAACCCTGTGCACGCGGGTGCGCCTCACTTGAAGTTCTCTGGATACTCGGACAGAGCCATCTCGATGATGTTCAGGGCATCGTGGTAGTGTTTCTGAGCGGAGAGAAGTAGTGCCAGCAGGTGGAGGGAGTGGACGTCGTCTCCTTGGAGCTGCAGCGCCTGGCGAACGTAACCCAACGCCTCGGGGATCTACACACAAACACACACACACATCAGAGAGAAGCAACTCCTGGATGTTCTGAGCTTGATTTCTTTTGGTTTGTAGCGTTACCTGTCTGGAAACGGCCAGCTGCAGAGCCAAATAGAAAGCAGCGAGATGGTCAGTGGGAGTCAGACTCTGAGCTCTGCGGACGAGAAAGACAAGTTTCACCAACATGAGACAGAACTGAAGATCTCAGGTCATTTATTAAGCTAAATTTTAATGAATAAACACAAGAAACACTCGGTTCGGACCTCTGGAAGGCCCCCAAAGCTTTCCTCTGGTACTCCTCCTGCATGCTCCGCAATGATGCTAAAAAAAGGAACAAACAGAAAGAAATAAACCTTCAGATACAAGAAAACACAACTAAATGTTCTAACACACAGTGTGGACACAGATCAACTCTTCTGACATGACTAATGAGCTCTAGCCTCTTCTAAAATGTTTAATTTATAATAAAATAATATTTAAACACTTCTGGAATGAGTGTTTAAGGAGATGCCTCAAGAAAACAAGAAATTTATATAATGGAGCTAAATTCATAACACTTCCTGTAAGACTTAAAAACGCCAAAAATGAAGCAAACCAACTTTAAGCTTTAAAAGAAATGCATTTTAAAGGCTTACCATATCATCTAATGTGTAAAATAACAACATTAGAAGTAAATTAAAAGTGACGCTTTCAAATAAATGTGATGGTAACGACGGTAAGAGTAAAGCTCACAAAAGAGTACTTGAGTAAATCTTCTGTAAGTTACGGATTACGTCAGTTTTGTTTTTCTGTAGATTCTCTCAGCATCATCGTGAACAAACAGGCTTACCGTCCGTGGCTTTGAGGCTGTAAACCAAGCCGATGGCCAGGTAGCCTTTGGCTCTGAACTCAGCTGCTTTCTCTCCCATGTCGATCACCATCTTTGCAAAGTTTTCTCCTTCGTCCAGCTGAAATTTGAGAACAGATTAAAGGCAAACCGTTTATTCATTTGACAGAGAGCTGCAGACTCGGTCAGCCTGTTCTATGTGGTTCTGACCCAGTGCAGAGGTCCGATGCACAGTTTAACAGCCAGCAGCGGGATGGTTGGGTCTTCGGGCTTCAGCCGGATGCACTCCTTGAGGACTTTGACGGCACGAGCTGATTTGCCAGCTGCCATCAGCGACAAGGCGAGCTGGTACCACAGGTGAAACTCCTCGAAGGCAAACTTCATGGCTCTCTCCAGACACTGAGGATGAGGAGACATTTTACAGTTTTGGTCGTGGAAACTAATCTGTTCAAAGTCACCAAGATGGAGAGGGCTGTTCACCTCAGACAGCATCTCGTACTGCCCCCTCCTGCCCAGAGCTATTGTCAGCAGGTCGTACACCACAGAGGCAGACTGCAGGCTGATGATCCGGTCGTTGTTGTGCTCAGGAATCCTGCTCAGGACTGCATCGCGATTAGCCTGAAAGACGGACACGCAAACACAGACGTAGAAAGAAGAGCTGCACTACGGGGGGGCTTCACGGTCTGCGATTTTCTGACAGTTTCTCACCATGGACTCGCTGATGAGCAGCAGCAGCAGCGCCTCCTCTGTGTTCTCCTGAGGGCAAAACAGACTGAAACGCAGCAGAGTTGGACAGGAAGTTAGAGGATAGCTCCTAGTTTTACAAACGACCCTGGAACCTTGTTTCATTTCCAGCTCAGTACCGACGCTCGTCTCGCCGGCCACTTACTTCTCTCCTGAGTACACCCGCGGGCGTCGGCTCAGCGTGTAGTTCTTGCTGTAAGTGTGTCCTTGTTGTGTGGGATTGTCCAGAGGAGACACCGTTGGTGGATCCTCCAGAGGGGACCAGTAACTCTGCTCGCACATTCCTCTGAGCAGGATCTCTGCCAGCTGCCGCGCTATGGTCTACAAACACAGAAACAACAATTATTTTACTTTATATATGTCAGAATCTAGGTGTTTTTACTATCAAATATAAACTAAACGTGCCAGTTCTGGACTGTTTTAAGGTCTTGAGCCCTCCCTCTTTATTACTCGTGTGTCCATTACTAAAATATTCAAGATGGCCACCACAACAAAGTGACATCAGCTAACTGAGTCAGTTTTACAGGTACAGAGCTAAAATCCGACATGGTCGTAGCTGAGAGTCATTCACTACGCTCACAGTATCGTATGAGACTGAAATTTTATTTTTAAGGTTTGACCGAGTCGACAAAAATCATCATTTCTCGGCACAAGATGATCTTAGTTTCAACATGAAAGCAGCGATGGTGATGTACATCTCATCTTTTAGTTCCCGACAGGTGATTAAAGTCAAAGAGAAATTTAAAAAGCCTCACTTGCCCAGTTGTTAAAAATTAAAAATCCCATCCAGCCGCTGATGATACGATAAACCAGCTGATTCACTTCACAGTCTTACAGACGATAGAAATACCACAAGTATCAAACAGCCCTCCCCGTCTTTTTCCTCACCATGCGAAGGTTCTGGGTGGTTCTGGTCTCAACGGCCCGAAGGATCTCTCGAAACCTGCCCACACCTTGTGTCAGGTTGCTGAGGGATCGAGGACCGAACAGAAACACAGAAGAAAAAAAAGGTAAGTAATCGTCAAACGGTGCAGAGTGCCGTGTTAATCTGAAACCGTGGATAAACGGGTGATTCTGTGAGGGTAAAATCAAACTGCAGGTGTCTTTTAACGTTCATTTTTTGCTGCTTTCTGACGAAGCCACGACGGCAGATTTAATGTATTTCACTCATTTCTTCCGGGTTTTAACAGCTGCTGCAACACGAAAGCTAATCCCGCTGCTCTTAAAACCACACAACTGAGGGAAGCGCTTTGAGCTGAAATGTGTATATTAATTAGCTGTGTTCACACTTCATCCACCCGTAAGCAGCTTTGTAACACCACAACTGCAGAGTGGGTGGAAGGTGTCCACAGAGGGTCCACTCGTGATTCCTGCTGGGAAAATGACATCCAGAACAGAGCGATTATTGTTCCCATCTTCCCTTAGTTGTGCGTTCTGTTTTTATCCTGAAGTAAACTCACATCTGCGTGTTTTCCGTGTTATTTACCCGTTCTTGAAGTGGATGACGTGGGCCCTCTGCAGGCCGGTCTCCAGGAAGTAGCCCAGTTCCATGTCCTGTGTTGTCGGTCCGGGCTTTGGGCTGCGGTTCTGAATTCCCGCCGATAACGCCTACAGAGAGAGACGACCAGAGAGCGCAGTAATGAATTAACTGAAACAACTTCTTATAAAAAACTCACAGTGACAGCTCTACAACACTTCCTAGTAAAGCTATTTCTACAATATCCTAACATCTTAAGTTGCATCACTGAGCCTGAAATGATGCAGACTTTTTTCTTCAGCTTTTACATTTGTGTGACGCTGAGTCAGCTTTAACATTTTGTGATTTAACTACATCTACACACTTTGTGATATTTTAGTCATTTATAAATCAAAACGTTCAGCTCATTCAGGAGACGGCTGCTTTGACTTTTGGTTTCTGTAACTTTCATTGTTCTTTAGGAGATTTGCTTCAGTGCACAGGCTCTAATTTTGTCTTCTTCTGCTTCTTTTAGCTACGCTTTTGTGGCTGTTGTTTAGCTAACAGTTAGCTATTTTAAGATTTTACCTAACATTTTGCTACTTTTATCTTTTAACTAGTGTTTACTACTTTTAACTAGCATTTAATACTTTTGGCTTTTAGCAAACCTTTTGTCACTTTTAGTATCTAGCCAACTTCTTTCTAATTACAGCTTTTAGCTACCTTTTTGTGGCTTTCAGCTAGACTTTTGCTACATTTAGCTAATCTTTTGCTAGTTTTAGCTCGCATTTTGCTGCTTTTAACTAGGCTTTTGCTAAATATATCTTTTAACTAGCATTTTTGATATTTTTAGCTTTGAATTGGTGTTTTCTACATTTAGCATTTAGCTAGCATTTTGCTTCTTTCAGCTCTGTTTTAGCTCCACGCTGCACGTTTCCAGGAAGAACTCGTTCTCTAGTTCAGAATATTTCTTTGTATAACTGCATTCTTGATGATTTTAGGTAATAAAATCTATGCTAACAATAAAAGTTTAAAGTGTGAACTGTGTTTTGCTGTATCTCACTCAGTGGCCGCTCTTCGAGTACAGAAGAAGAAATGTGTTTGTTGGCTCTGATGACCAGAATCACATTAACAGAATATTTATCACACTCCCACCAGGATGGCACAACGCTTCCAGGCACCAACGAGTTATCTGCTGAGCGCTCCTGAGCCAAGTCCCTCGGTTTCACACCCTCACGCACGAACCTTCTCAGCTTCCTGCAGGTAGAGCAGAGCGATGTCTCCAGACTTTTCGTAGCAGGTGATGATTTCCTGATCCCGCTCCGTCGCGTTCCGATTGGATGCCGGAGACCCCGTGTTCTTATTGGACAGAGCCGGAGAGGCGGCCGGGACCTTCTCTAGACACAAGCCTTGGAGACGGGGATGAGGAAATGAATTAATTATGACAGAAGCCATGAGTCAGCTGGTATTCATCTAACACATTTGGACACTCGGGTTATCATCCTCACTTAATGTTCCCCAGATCAAACTAATTCATGCCTCACAATATAATAAATAATATATGTTAAAGATTAAAGTTAGTGCAGCTCAAGAAAACAAATAAATGTTTCCAGTTAAACCACAGCTGTCGGTCAGCAGTGACACTCTTCTGCCACCAAGAGGAAAACACAGGTACTACAGAGATCTGAGAAGACTGGATTGAAGACATCAGTCTGATTTTAAAGTGCTATAAGACATAAGAGACAAAGTTCTTACACACCTTTGGTTGAATATGCCTCTGCTATCATGGACAACCTGTACACAGGAGCTCCAACCAACTGCAAGTCCTCCAGATTCACCTTGTTGTAGTGACCTGGAAAAATATGGGTCATCCTTTCAGTTTTAGCTGTGCTCTGGAGTAGAGACATGCTTTATTTATGATCAAATATCAGTATTTTTAAGGTCAACAGTTCTCCGACCTTTCAAACTAATAGTAAAGTAATTTATTCATTTGCGTTTTGGGGCTTGAATCAGAAAGTGAAGACATAAAAGTTGAAGATTACCTAAAGCGTCTTTGTATTCTCCTTCCACATAACAGAGTTTGGCCATCAACAGACTGGCCTCCTGGAGGTAATCGGGCTGCAGGAAAAGTTAGATTCGAAGCTTTAGATGTGAACGACGGCTGCAAAGTCATCAAGTTTCTCGGGTTTCAGGGTTACCTTGAGGTTCCCTCTGTCCAGAGCGGCGATGAGATGTTTCCTGACCTCCACCAGTTTGGGGCGGGGACCTCTGGGACTCGAACCCGGCTTGATGGGGTTCTCCTTCAGGTACGTCTGGAGCTTGCATTCCCCCAACAGTAGCTCGCCTAAATCATCTATACGCACACAGATAAAGAATATTTGGAGAGTATTCATCAGTAGGGTCTATTTTACCTCAATCATTAGACTTGAATCTACATGCAAGTGTCAAATAAAACAAATAGTTTATGGTAAATAAGGTTCTAGGGTCAGTCTGAGGTCAATTTAACAAAAGAACAGCCAGCTGAAATTAACCACTATCTATAAATATGACATTTTAAATGAAAGTGTGTCTCTTCAAAAGTCACCCTGCTGAGGTTTTAGTAATTTCCCACCAGAAATAATGAAATTTATCTGAATTTTAACAAGTCTATAAGCAGGAAAGAAACACCACTTTTCCTGCAAACATACCAGCAAGAATTAGGTACAAATTACACAACTGTGCACGTAAAAAAAGTAGCTGAAGTGACCCCTAATCCAGCTCCCACGGATCAATAATAGAAGCTTTATTCATGCAGTTTAGAAGCAAACTGCAATATTTGAAAACATTTTTATCATGACAGAAACCATAAACTGGCGTTAAAATGTAAAAAATGCTAAATACTTTCTTACAGATTAATGTTATTAGTTTATAATATATATTATATTATATATAAACCGTAACAGCAGAGGTTTAGGTGTTCAAAATTCAATTTACATGAAAGGAATGGAAATTGAATAAAAAATACATTTTAATATTTTGTGCAGAACTTAAACACTTTATACTTCTCTGTAAATGATGCTCTCTTTAATCCTTACTGACAGTTCGTTCTTGTTGAAGCTGCAAATATTTAACACTTCAATAGAAAGCAATGTTTTATTTTGCTCTAATTAAAGTTTAAAGTTTGATACGAATATTTTTCTGTAAATTTACTTTCCTTCACTGCTCCCTTCCACAGACACAGCTCTTAAAAATGGATTTTTACTGTGTAAAATAACATCTTAGCAGCTTCAGTTCAGCTTGTGAAGCTGATTACATTATTATAACAAACATTTATCTTGATAAGAGACAAAAAGTAGGTTAAATTAGTCACAATTTGATGTTTAATTGTGCTGTTTTAGTGAATACACAGTAAATTCACAGCTTAGATGTGTCTCTGCAGCCATTATTAATTTAAACTGATAGTAAAATTACATAGATTTTATACTTTTTGTAAACAAAATTAACAAGCAGTCCTTAAAGACCATATGATGCTCACTAACCCAGTTTAAAGTTAGCATGTAGCACTCAGTACAAAAAAACTAAATTTTTGGTTTCGGCAAACGATTTGGATTCCTAATAAGAAAATTAAGATACATTCATAAAGCTCGTATTTTTCTGAAAAAATAGGCTATCATTAAAATTCAATAAATGTTGATTAACTATATTAAAATCGTGACTGTGGTGTGGTATCTTGTAACATTAAAATCAATCAGTTTAGAGACTGAATGATAAAAAAACATTAATGCGTAGCTAATAAATTGTTTTATTTCACTGTAGCTTCATTTGCTGGTTTATATCTCATCTGAATAACACACAATAACAAATATTATTAGCTTTCTTGTCACACATTAGTAAAAAGGTGAGCCAAACCGGGTCACATATCCATGAAATGACAGCGCCTACTCCCACAAAGGTACGACAGTTATTAGTGAAACAATATATTTCTTTTTTTCTAATTAACTGACTATAAAGCAGAACACAGTGCTAAGATCTCCCATCATCGGATGCAGTTGTCAGGAAGTCCGGAAGACCCAGGCCGGGGTAAAGGCCTCCCGGATCGGATACACGAGCAGCTTCCTACCGTTGGATATTAGCTTCGCCGACAGCTGCCGAACCAGCTCCGGTATCTTGTCCCACTGGCTCTCTGAGCGGCACCGCTCGATCTCGGTCTCCAGTCGCGATCCAGACTTCCTCGCTGTCATTTTCCGTGACTGAGGTCGGCTGGGCTGGACTGGACCGGACCAAAACACCCCGAGAGGCTCCCTCCTCCAAAAGCGAGCGAGGACGAGCGTCAAGTTGGACACGTACGAGGAGCGGCTTCCGGTGGCAACTTTTCGGACAAATAAACCAGACGGGGACAAATTTGTTAAATGTACTGTATGATTCGCTCACTATATTACTTCACTTACTACTGTTTTTACTAAAAAATATCAATCAAATTAAATTTGAAAAGAGAGACCAGATCTTACTTTGGTTAAACAGCGACATCTAACGGTTTGGAGGATGCAATTACACGCTGGTTTTACATTGTTTCATCCCGCTTAATTTACTGATACTTTCTTCATTTTTGTCCGCTACTTTTATTTTATAAATACATACAAAAATACATTATTTATGTTATTACTTTTTGGTACTTTGTTTGATTCTTTGTTTGTTTGTGTTCAACTAATAACCGGAAGAGGAAAGCTTTATTGTGAAAATACAAACCGGAAACAACACAACGGCCGCTTTGAGTAGGCGTGAGCTACAGGGAGTAACAAATACTAGATTTTTGCCGTTCTATTTCTCTAATGCCAGCGTTTATTTAGGACAAACTATGGAAATTGAAAAGGTTAGTGAAAAATAACACAACGTTATCTGTTTTAGCTCATACTAACATTAAAATAAGGACTTTTGTAGCTCGTTTGCTGTTACTTCCGTAGCTGCGTAGCTAATGTTTAAACTCTTCTTAGCTGAAAGTTAACAAATATGGGGAGTTCTTTTGTCATAACGTTTTATGTAATTGTTTCTGTCGTGCTAAACACAATAAATAGTCAGCGTTGTCGGTGATTGTATTGAAAGACACGAGTTTGTTTTGTTTTGATTTTGTTAAGAATTCAGGAGGAGAGGAGACCCAGTTCGAGACGGTGGAGATCGTGGATGTCAACCGGAAGAAGCTGAAGATTCCCCGCAGGACCATCCACTTCGCTAACGGGGACACCATGGAGGAGTACAGCACTGATGAAGAGGAGGAAGAGGACGAACACCTGAATCAAGATGTCATTACAGTTGATTCGGTGTGTTGAGATAAAAAAGGAGCTTATTCTCATTGTGAATTTGCTTCTGTAAATTTGAACAGGTCTTATAAAATGTTGTTCCTCAGGTTTTTCAAAAGATTCCTTTAGATTTGTTTGAAAACAGTTCAGGGAGTGATTCAGTCATATAAAAGGTTTCTAAACTTGGGTTTATGGATTATAAAAGACAGCTGAAATGCTTGAATCTTCTTTCTTATGTTTCACTTCACATGTTCTCCAGTCCAAACTGACCTGGGGTCCTTACTTCTGGTTCCAAATGTGGAGAATGGCCACCTCCACTGTGTCAGGTAGCCTAATGTTGGATTTTTACAACTCCTCAAATGTTTGTTTGGTGGATTTTCTCCATAACAAAAACTGTATTAAGTTAAATCTCACTTTCTGTTGTTTCCTGCAGTGTGTGACTACATGGGAGAGAAGCTGGCCTCTCTGTTTGGCATCACCAGTCCCAAGTACCAGTATGCTATCGACGAGTACTACCGCATAAAGAAAGAGGTATGGCTCCACATTTTGTGCCGTTTGTTCGTAGCCTAAAGCAGAAATGCTGACCACATCTGTGTCCTACTGCAGGAGGAGGAGGAGGAAGAGGAGGACCGTCTCGCCAAGGATGCAGAGCTTAAGTTTGCATCACAGCGGAAAGGCAAGCAGGAGAACCCCGCGGTGACAGTGAAGGAGCAGCCTGAGGCGTCAGGGGCCTCCTTCGTAAACGTAAGCTTTGAGGTGGAGCACGAACCTTCTCTGAGTCATCTGGACCCCAACAGAGTCCCGTCTCCTCTCCCCTCCGAACACTGACCAACCTCTCCTCACTCAGCTACACAAGCCGTTCTTGTTTTTCTACATTTGTTCAATTAAAACACTAAGAAGGATATAAATAGACTCTCTGTGCGAGCCTTATAGCTTGTTTTTAGCTTGTCGTCTATTTAAAACTTTGCTGTTTATCAAACAGAGCGTCGGCTTGGTTCATTTTAAACTAACATGAGTTGATGTTAGAACGACGCTTTATTTTATTATTTATAAAAACAGAATTAAAGCTTAACGAGATGAAGTGGTCTGATCTTTGAGGAACCGCGATACTGAGCAGCTTTAACAGGTTTGACCCGCTGGTGTTGTCAGGATGTTTGGGTTTGGGGTTTAACCTGCAGCACTGTTGGGAGCGTTTGTGCCAAAGTGTCCAGATGAATGTCAGGTTTTAGTTTGCACTACCAGCATTTCTGCTGACTTTTCTGAAACGTAGAAACACACAAAGCCTTAAAGTTGTTGAAGAAAAACGGATGATGGACCTGAAATTACTTTTGCTCTGATAAATCTGTGTAAGAAAGCAGACGGACAGTAAGTGTAGCGCATTTAGGAAGATAAAACAGGACAGAAAACGTCCAGTTTGAGACAAATCAAATTCACTTCTCATTAAATGTGAACAAAAGGACTTGTAAATCTTTAAGCTGAAAGTAGAAACCAAGGGCTGAGTCATTTATGAGCTTTAATCTGTAAGGTTGTAATAGGGTTGTCTTAAAATCATACAGATTTAAATCATTGTAATACTTGATTATTTCTGTTATTAAAGATAAAATAAATAGTTTCTGTCTTCAGATTTTAAAGTCCTCAATCTGTTTTAGTCTAATCTGGAGTCAGCTGCTGAAACAGGAAACTCAAATACAAATTTTTACATTTTAAACTGAAAATACATCTCTGCTTCTTCTTAAGCGAGCAAAGATTATTTTATTGGTATTAATTGGTTCTGATGATCGTTATGAGCTCGGAGAGGAGCCCACATCCTTTAAGTGTCCTTGCTTGAGCCTTTTTAATCGTCTTATGAATTATTTTTATCCACTGTGCTGCGACAGGCCTCAGATCTCCCCGTCGTCACTAAACAAACAAACCAACAAATATTTGGCGTGAAATTAAACGATTATTAAAAAATGACTTCTTTGTGTGTGAAGGTCAAAATATGCAAGTTTTTTAACTGCAACCTGTAATTTTTCTACATGTATTTATATTTTCTGTTTTAATAAATTGTAAATACTAAAACAAATTTACCGTTGTCTTTATTATTTTATCCAGCATCCCCTTTTTCATAAATAATTCCTCTTTTTTTTCTCCTTTCTTTAACAGTAAAAGAAAAACATATAGTTTAATTTATGTTTTAAAGCTCGTTTTATTGTTTATTTAGTTATTTAGAATTTGAGTTCATTTTAATCTGAAGATGTTTCACTTTCATTAAAAAATAAATAAATGACCAAAACAAATTTGTAGCTCATATTTTACTGTAAGAAAATACTTCATATTAAATCATTAGGATAATGGAATCAAGCTAAATGCTTTGAGAAGACAAACCAATCTTTGCAGCTCTTTACAGAAAAATGACATTTTTTACACACTTCATCTTATTTCCTCCTTTTCAAGCTTCCGTTGGAGTTAAAAAGCTGGAAGTCTCTTTAGGTGTCGTCAAGCTCGGCTGTGCTGCCGCAGCTGTTGTCCGTGTCGTTGGCCACCAGAACCTCTCTGTTCTCGTAGGTCCAAAAGCCATTGAGGTCGATCAGGATGCTGATCACCGTGTCGCCCTGGCAGCTGTTCACCAAGTCCTGGAGCGTGATCTTGAAGGGGTCCTTGGGCTTCACCATGTCGAAGATCTCGTCCTGAGGAGACACACGGGGGTGATGACATCATCACTGCGACATAAAGAGCCGCAGCTCGTCTGTAGGCTTTTTTTTTTTTTTTTTTACCTTCACGTCCTGGAAGGAGACGGGCTCCTGGCCGTGAAGCTTCATCTGTTCCTGGATGGCCTGCAGGACAAAGACACGAAGCATCCAGAAACTCAGACACATCTGGTGGCGACGAAATAAACCGTTTCTGTGCGAGGAGATACCCTGAAGAAGAAGTTGAGAGAGAAGACGTTGAGATATCCTTGATTCTCCATGTCCAGTAGCTTAAAAATGTACTGCAACGCCGCCGGCTCCTTCCTGTTTTCTAGGGCCAACACAAAGTCCAGGTAGGTCTTATAGTCCTGGAAAAAACAAAACAGGAGGATGAGAAGAAAGTTGAAGCAAAGAATCATCTCTGCCCCGGCTGCCGTACCATTTCTCCGTCGTAGGTGAGACACTCCTGAAAGACCCGGTCCAGAAAGACAGACGTAAGAGTGGCCGTGCCGTACCGAGACAGCTCCTCTTTGCTCAACATGCCGTTGTGATCTTTGTCCAGATTCAGATACTGGCCTGTTCAGATGCAGGTTAAAAAATAAAAATAAGAAGCCAAAAATCAACGAACCCGTAAATTTAGCTCGTTTTCTCACCGTAAACCCTGAGAGACGACGGGGCTGAGAACCAGTTGGACTCCTGGCTTTCTTTAGACAGCTCCTCGTCTCTCAACTGGAGGCGAGAAAGAGGATTAAATCCTGATTATTTCAGGACAAATAACTAAACTAACAAACACAAATCTGTTCTGTTAATGTTTAGTCTTCTTCCATCAGCTAAACTGATTCTGGATGATTAATGAACCCTAACGGAGGAGTGAAAATAAAAATAAAAATGAAAAATATCCTACCTCTAACAGGTCATCCAGAAAACTGCAGGCCAAGATATCTTGAATTTTAATTTTTCCTGTAAAAGAAACCCCACATTTTTGACATTAGAGCCATAAATAAGCTGTGGACGGATTGACATTTGAACATTTACACCTCAGGAAACATGAACTTATGTCAGTAAAGATCCACGTTCTTCCCCAGGATCACTTTTTTAATCGTCTGTGACACATTTTCAATAAAACGCCACAGAGATAAAATACAGAACATTGTTTGTAACCTTTATCTTAGTTCTTAGGAGGCAGGTTTGCAGAGTTATGCTTTAATCTATGATATAAATGTGACAAAAATGACACTAAATAACCCTTAAAAGCACCATCTACTCTACTTTCAAACATCTTTGCCTGCAGTTTGGCTTCATACAGTTAATATTAATCCCGCTTTTTTAGCTAAATCTTGCCAATAAATGTGTTCAAACGTTACTCTGTTAAATAACAGAAACTTTGTGAGTCACAAATAAGTGAAAACATTTGTATTCTGTTAAATATCTGCTCCATAAACCCTGAGCTTCAGGTCTATTCCTGTGTTTTTAGTTGTTTTTATTTTAGATACTAATGTTATTAGAAGCTGCTTCTTTGAGCAAAAGTTTAACAACATTTCCGGGTTTATTTTTGTCAGTAACCAGAACAGATTTTTCAACTTTCGTGTGAGAAAAGAGATGAAAGAAAATTACAACCAGAAGTTAGGTTTCCTGGTCAGAATTCTGGGTTGGATTTGTCAACCACAAAATCTACATTTGACGTAATTTTTTGGAAAAGTATTTTATTATTTGACTTTCAAATTTTAAACTAATAAAACATAACCCCAGAGCATCATTAACTCATTCATTTCTGACATAAAAAGTATAGCTACTGATGAGGAGTGATCAGAAGTTCTTTTGGGCTGTTAAATCCTCTGGTTCCAACTCACCGGTTCGGAGCGGGTCGAGGAAGAAAAAGAACTTGCGGACAGCGGTGCAGACGTAGAAAGAGTAGAAGGATTTCTCCAGCCCGTCCAGCTGAGGCAGAGTTGGAATCAGCTCCAGGATGTAGTTCTCCAGATCCTACACAGACCAACAAACATCCCGACACTAATGCGTAGAAAACTACATCATTTATATCAGCTGAACTGAAATGAGCGTTCGCCTCTTACCGACTCCCTGAGGTAGCCTTGACCTGCGACATCGTACAGACTCAGGCCTATTCGGGTCTGATGCAACCAAACTAAACAGGAACAGAGACGAGCATCTATTACTGATCATATCTATTCACTTAAATCCAGGCAGATCTATAGAGCCAATCACTCACTAAAAGCTCCCTATACAAAAAAATCTTTATTTCTTTGTGCTCAAACCTGAAAAGAAAAGAGAAACAAACGTGTGTTCAAACCTTTCCTCATGACGTAGTTAAAGAACTGCATGATGGAAATTCGGCCATACGGGTCGTTGTGCAGCAGCTTGGAGTAAACTCTGGCTGTGAAGAACTTTCTGAAGGAAAGAAATGTCAGATATTAGCCACGAACAGTTTTACTGCAGTTCTGAATTCTTGTCTTTCTATCTGAACATGTACTTTTAGGCACATTCTTCTTTTTCTCCAGACAGGTAACGCTCCTTGCCACCTACCTGCACTTGGGTCCAGCCTTACCCCCCACCATCAGGTAGGCTTCATAGTTGATCATGGCCTCGTCCCCGCACACTGGAGGCACCTGGTGTTTATCGAGCAGAAACCACAGATTCTACAGACGGAGACACGGAGAGGTCAAACGGCACAGCGAAAAGAGAAGAAGAACTGGAAAAAAAACAAACAAACAAGCGTTACCTGGAGTTCCTCATTATCCAACAGCTCCCTGCTCTTCCTCTGGAGGAAAACAGCTCTGGATTCTTCTCTTAGTTTCTGAAGAAGTACTTCATCCTCTGCTGGAAGCTGCACAACATCATCATCATCATCACCATCACCATCACCATCACATTTTATTTATGTACTTCCAAACAATTCAGATGCACAGTCTACAATATTGGAATCAGCATCAAATGAAAAGTTTTATTTAGGTGTTTAGATATCACTTACTGGCCACAACATACAGTGAGTTACAAATCTGGGCTTTTTGTTTGTTTTAATAAAAATTACCTTATAATAAAATCGCGGGATGGTCTTGTAAGATTCGTCTGTCTCAAGCCCTCCTTTCCATTCTGTGTAATATTTGGTGAATAAATCTGTTTCTTCTGATTTCTTCTCCTCTTCGCTCCTCTCGTCTTCTCCAAAAACAGTAAACAAACAGACCTCAACGTTACAAAAATGCTCCAGTCAAGCCATTTTTAGAGTTAATTTTAACTCTTTACCGTTTTTGGAGTTCGCTATTCTCCTCTTCAGAATATCCGCCCACTGGGAGTGTTGCTCTTTAGCCATACCAGCTGAAAAAAAAATTAACTTAACATGAAGTTTTTATCATTATACTGTTTAACAAAAGGAGCTAAGCTAAAACGTAAAACTGTACACGGAAAAACAGAGCTACTTCCGGTCTTGAAGGAAATTCTGTTCCGCGTCAAAATGTGTCCCCCCTGCGTAAGGAGCGCGCACTGCAGCCAGAGAGTCAGGTCCGACCGTCTTCACGGCGCTTCTGAGCGATTTCTCGGTAAAACGAGTTCACAAAATCGTGTCAAGGTTGTAACTTTCATTTTCAGTCGACAGCTCCTGTTGATTAATAAATAAAATAAAACCTCAAATAATTAACAAATAAACCTGGTAAAGAATCAGTCTTTTGGGGAACCCAATGTTTCAAGACCTCTAGGATATTCTTGTTTTCAAAATAAAAACGAAAGATCTCGAAAATCAGCTAAGAACATGTACTGCAACATAGCTGATGTCTTAAGTCAGTCGAATATCACATTGTTTGTTATTTATTTGTTATTAAATCACGTATTACTTGTAGGTTTTCGCGAATATTAAAATTCCGGTGGCTTTGCAGTTTTATTTTGAAAATCTTGATTTCGCTCATGCCGCCTTCCTGAACATCAGACAACTCGGAATTTCTTAATTAGAAATGAAAAAACTAAGAAAGAAAACGACTTTTAAGCAAATAATATATATTATTTGTATATATCATAGTTTCTTCATTCATACATCGCAAAACAAAATAAAACGTTCACAATAAATCTAAAACTTTATCAAATTGAAATTAGCATTGAAACAATTTTAGATTTATTTTGAACGTTTTATTACGTTAGTGCGTTACAGAACTGAGCGGTTTATTTTTTTTGAAAATAAAACTAGAAAGTAGCCATAGTTTTTATACAATGTGTGCGTCGAATTCTACGAGTTCTAAAAATTATTTTAACGATTTTGTGTCACAAACTTTTACTTCCGATGCACCCGAAAGCATCATCAAAAAACGAAGTTGTCAGCGGTTGATGACGAAAGCATTGTGCGACCTGGCAGTCATGCCTTTGCTTAAATCGGTTTAGATATTTAACCTTTGAAAGTGATTTTTATGATTATTTAACTGTAATTATAAACTCTGCGGATCCAACGAGGAAGTTATATTTAGTTTTCCTTTTTTAATCGTTTATAAGCAGCACAGTGAGTCAGTTCGTAAGTGGCATTTTCAAGTCATGCAGCAAATTATGTCATCGTTGTGGTTATTTGATTGATTTATGTCTGAGATTTAAGTAAAACCTTGCTGCTGTTTTATACTGATGGTAAAGAGAGGCTTAGAAATAAATAATTTGCATAATTACTGATAAAACTGCACGTTAAACATCTTAAAATGGGCTCCACTTTAATATTAAAAGTCAGAATATGTTTAAAGTCAGCACGCTTTTTTTGCACAAGAGAATTAAAACCAAACCTGAGAGGCCAACAGACGGTCAGAGGTGTCAGTGATCAGGCTGATGGACGAGGAGGTGGGCTAAGAAACAGAGACATTTTTCAGGTCAGAGAGGATGGAGGCGGCAGGAAACACTCTGTGAGGAAACTGCCTTCCTTTCCCAAATCTGTGTTTGCTGCCGGGACAGCAAAGAGGACAACAGAGATGCTGAAAAGAAAGACATCACGACTCTCTGTGGCTGAAGAGGAGCCTGAACCCAGGGCAAGTAAAAAAGAAGGTACAGAAACAGTTTCATTACAGAAAGTTTTATCTGTTTTACTTATAAATTATTATTAAGTGTTAAAAAGCTAAGCCAACCTTTTCTGCTTCTGTAAGAAACCGTATAAACAAATCATAATGGCTGAAAAAGAAAAGAATCACCGTGTCCAGACCTCCAGAAACGCTGTGGTGGGACGTTAAGAGAGCTGCGTTGATCATGTTGGTGTTTCACCAGCTCCATGTGAAGTCTTTATAACTTTATAACTGAAGCCGAGGTGTTTTACAGGAAAGCTGCAGCCTCCCGACCGTCCGCTCTCTCCTGCCGAGTGGAGGAAGCTGAAGGAGTCCCTGGGAAATTCACCACATTTCGACAACCAGATGATGCTTTCATTGTTCAACTCTGGGTCAGAACTGGACGTCGCAAAGTAAGAGAAGCATGAGGGTTGTTGACATTTTACTGTGGTGCCGGTTTTCGTTTCAGCAAGCAGAGTTATCCACAGTGCCCTGTATTCTATTAATGGAGTTAAACCTAAAAAAAAAAGTGATTATGAACGCAAATAAAAAGCTGTAATTTGCCTTTCTGCCACAGGTCCCTGCTGTCTTTTGTAGCAGTGGAAACGGGGACTCTGTCCTACATGCTGCTGCTCCACTACCTGTGTCTGTGTGTGAGAGGAGGCCACAGCGATGAGGTGTTTGACGTCTACAAAATCATGCGTGGCAGTTTCCCCTCTCTGGAAACGGGCGCCTCCAGCCTTTTTATCAAGTCGTTCAGCCAGACGGCGCGGTGGAAGGAGGCTCTCAGCATCCTGCACGAGCGCAAGAAGGTAAAATCATCGTTAAAAGGAGAGAGTTCGTGTTTTCTGCGTCTTAATCTGATTTTTATTATTCTCAAAAGGTTTTTACCCCGTCTGCACGCAACTATGGCGATGTCATCACCGCGGCAGTCCAAAATGGTGACACGACCACCGCCTGGGCTCTTTACGATGAACTGATTGAAAAGGGGCTGACTCCGCATCAGGACACCTGGGAGGCTCTGTTCGCCGGCACGAAGAAGACTAACGAGGAAGAGGTCATGCGTGAGGAGGACCAGCAGGAGCGGCTGCAGGGGATTCTGCTGCACATGAGGAACAACCAGATCTACCCGCAGCACAGCGTCGCCAAACAGATCAAGACCTGGTTTGAGAGGCGAGAAATGTTAAAGATGCAGAAATAAAATAAAGTAACATGTTGGGATTTATCCCGATGTGGAGTTTATTTCAGTAACTTCAAAAGTGCTGCAGTCATTAACTGTAACTTTGGCTGCAAACGTGGCTCAATTAGAAGTCTTTTTGTAATTTTCTGACCATCTGTTTAATATTTTAACTCCACTTCTCATCATTCATTGCTCCTTCCTTCCTGTCTTCAGTCTCAAAGGACAGAACTGGACGGGAGCCTGGACCACCCCCACCCCAAAGTAATCAAACTTCTTAACTAGTTTTTAATGGCTGGAAAACGTTTCATTTTTTTCTTATAAGTGTGCGTGTGTATTTAGGGGAGTGTGTAGGTGCTGCGGGTCAGAGCTGGAGTCCATCCATCTGAGTGCTGAAGAGTATCGGAACCTGAAAGACAGAGTGATGGCCGACGTCATCCAGGGACGAGATGTTTTCAACAAGACCACGCCAGAGGTGCACAGACACTAAAACACCATCCTGAAAGGGTTTCAGGGAATAAAATTACAAACATTTAAGAGAAAATACTACAATAACCCGATCTGTTCAGGTTTGTGCAAGACATTTTCTAAAATATATTAAGAAAGTGCACCGGAGCAGATTATTTGTTTAGGGTCTGTTACCACGGTGACACCTTTCTGTATAAATACATTAATAAACGTCATTCTCTAAAGGACAAGGGCTGAAAATTGGTTAAAAAAAAGCACACAAAGTTAAAAAACTCTTTAAAAAGGGTCTGCAGAAAGTCTGAAGGATTGTTGATCAAGAACACTTTAAAATGATCGAGGAAGTCTTAGTCTTGTAAGTAAAATATTAAGTGTTGAAAGCTGTGACTGCCTTTATAATATAATATAATATAATATAATATAATATAATATAATATAATATAATATAATATAATATAATATAAATCGTTTTATGACAACAAAAAAGCCTAAATTCTCAAAAGATATTCAAATAAAACAAAAAACATTTATTAAAATCATTTTAATTTACTGTTGTCCTGCAGTTGGAACCATTTTATTATTAAAACTGAACAAATTAAGTTAAATTCAGGTTTTTTCCTACCTGGAGTTTAAACACTGAATATTATTATTATTATTACACTTCCTCAACTTTGAGCTCCAGCAGTTTTGAATCTTTTCAGCGGAAGTCTTTTAAATTAAATATGTCATAATTGTTCTGACTGGAAGTAACTCATCCTAACATTTTACTGTAATATTTCCACGCCTTGGTGATTATATAAGCATTGATTGTTTTGTTTTTTTCAATCCTGTTTTCTTGGTTACATCTGCTAGGTGGCATCGTTGGTTCACTTCGTCAAGCAGCCAGACTCTGGAGTTAATCTGAAACAGACTTTAAGCTTTTTTAAACGCCTCTTATCTCCTGACAGATGAATTTAACAGAAGTATTGTCTGATGTGACGACTGTCTGGAAGCTTTTAAAGAAAAAGACGCATCCAAGGCAGTTCAGGTTTAAAATCTTTACTCTGGTCTGGGATGGAGTGAGACTGATCATTTAAAATTAATCCTAGACACAAAACACAAATAATCTCTTTATTCTCAAATGTTTTAGATTCTGTTGTTAATAATATGTCTTTTCTGAATGGGATAAGACTAATATCTGGAAACTGTAGCTAATTTGATTGCTCTAACAACCATATTTTTTATTGTCTTTAATTTTATAGATAAGAATTACAATAAATATCATCATATAATCTCAGCAGAAACATAAGGCTGGATTATAGAAGTTATTTTTTGATATTTTGGGAAGATTTGCACCTCTGTGATAATCAGTTATTACAGCATAAAGCTTAAAGAAATGAACCTTTTTAGCTTTATTTGTCTGAAAGCTGAAGCATAAAGAAGGTCGCGTATTAGTCTGTTTTATAAATCAAGTCTCAAGTCGTCACATTTTTATTTCTGCTTCTCTGTGGAATAAAAATGTGAGATAGTGAGATATTTTTTTATTGTAGGAAAGTTTTAGCTTCAGCAGATCTTTCTTTTTTCTTTAGTTTGCTCACGATTTCACAGATATGAACATTATCTCATCTAAACCTCATTCTGCTGTTTTTGTTCTTGCTCAGTGGAAATGCTGATGCAGATTTTCACCACAAACTCTAAGCAAGCTTTACAGAAAATGAAAATAATGTAATTTGCATGGTTTTTACCTAAGTTGATGCGTAACATTCAGTCATAGGAGGCAAACGGTGTGTGTGTGAGTCATTCAGATTCAAATCTCACAAATAAATCACCTGAGCGTCAGCTACCTGTTCGATCAGGCAGCCTGCTCTCAGTACAAACACCACATCACATTTCTTAGCCTGTCTGCTTAGTTGATTGCATTTTCTGTGCTTCTAAAGGATCTTTGTTCCAGAAATAGCTTTAAAAAGAAACTTAAGAGCCAATATGAGTAATCTGCCATGTTTATTTCATGACCAGAAAGGTTTTGCATGTTTTCTCCTAAATATTTTGGCTCTGCAGATGTTTTTTTTTTTTTTTTGGTCAGATATGTTTGGTAAATCGAGGGGATTTCCAGCGTGTGAATCTGGACCACAGGCCACTTCTCGCTAAGCAGACAGATAGAGGAAGAGTCGATCGATTCCTCATTCTGGGCCGTTTAATTTCTGAACGTGAGGCAACCGGTGCAGGAAGGGCAGGGGCAGAAGAGCGGCGGCTCTCTGCCTGTTTTCGGTGATAAGGATGACGTGTTTTTGAGCTTAAATGGGTGAGAAAATAGATGGCAGAGTCTCAGTTTCAGCAGAATACACATTCATTTATTAGAAAAGGTTTATTCAACAGAAATGTGATTTTTATTGTTTGGTTTTGCAGAAGTATAGGCATCCTTAGATGATTCAGTTTTATAATAATGGGAGTTAACAGGAAGAGGAGAGGAGAAAACAAACAAAAAAGCTTTGACCCGCACACGACTGCAAATCTTTAAAGTCTTATCAGATAGAAAACATCTGAACAAACCAGATATATTTTAAATGCAGTCCTGGAACGTGGAAAAAAAAAGGGGTTGTTTTTGTTTTTGCATAAATGAGCAAAGCAAACGCCTTCCTGTTAAACACGAGGGCTGAATCACTCATGCTTTGAGCTCGTTGCAAAACGTTTTATTTTTAGAAAAAACTGTGATTTTTCTTTCATCGCACCTGAAAAATCCACAACGGGCTGAAAGGTGAGGGTTTTGTTGCACGTGGACCTGAAAGGAGGCGTTCATGCCAAAACTAGAACTTTTTATCAGAACAAAGAACAAAAAAGAAAAAAAAAAATCCCCCAAACGAGATGTGAAACGTCCCTAATCAGCTACAGAAGCATTTTCAGGCTGTTAAAACTAACAATTGACCCCTCAGGCAGCTGAAACCTCTTTTCTTCTTCTGACGTTTGGATTTTGGAACTTTTGTACTTTTAAAAGTGTTTAATTTTATTTAAAATAAAGATCCGCACAGAAATACAGAGAGAGTTCTTTAGTTCTTTCAAAACATTAAAGGAATTGATCAATTTTTTATTTATTTTTTTACTTTTAGCCAGCATTTTGCTCATTTTAGCTTTTAGTTACTGTTCTGCAGCTTTTAGCATCTGTAATAATCATTTTAGCTTTCAGCTATCACTCTGCTGCTTTTAGCCTTTAGCTATGGTTTTATTACATTTAGCTAATGTTTTGCTCATTTTAGCTTTTAGCTAGTCTTTAGCTACTTTTAGCTTTTATCTACCGTTCTGCCATTTTTAGTTTCCATGTTGCTAATTTAAGCTTTTAGCTACTGTTCTGCTGCTTTGAGCCTTTAGCTAGCCTTTAGCTTTTAGTTCCCGTTCTGACGTTTTTAGTTTCCACTTTGCTATTTTTAGCTTTACGGTTTTGCTGCTTTCAGTTTTAGCTGGTGTTCGGCTCGTTTTCGGTTGTTTTTCTGCTCAGTTTTAGCTCCTTTAAGCTTCATCAAAGCCTGTCTGCACCTTCAGCTGCTTCCTGCAGTTCATCGGGTGACGTCGGCTCAGCAGAGCCTCAGTCATTAAATCGTTTTTATCTCTAATAGCTGCTGGAGCTAAAATAAGGAAACCTGCAGTTTAATTTCGGCTCCTGCAGGAAATGTTTGCTGCCTGTGGCTGCGGTGCGTTTGAGTGATACTGTAAGCTCACGTGTGTCGTACAGATGTGGGCGTGTGCTGCAGTCATATTATCCACAGCAGCACAATGAGCCGGTTTCAGATATCAGCTCTGGAAAGTCCCTGGATAATTACTCTGGACTTTGTCTCCAGCTCTGTCTTCCTTCTTTGTCTGCTCCTAATGTCGTCTTCTTTTTGTCACAGATCTGACTTCTTTAAACCAAAACACCCAGAAGTAAGGCACTCACTGCTGCAGAGTTGGTAATCGATGTGTTTAAGCCTCGGCCGCGGTTTGTTTTTCGTTCCCGGGGTCACATTTCCACCCAGCGCTAATGACACCCTGCAAACAGTTTCAGGTTTCAAGTCCAGGGGAATTCACAGCAGCCTATTTCCATATCGCTGCTATCTAAAAGTGAAAGCACCAACAATGTTCTCTGGCTGGAGGCCTATTCTGAGCCGTGGCGCAAAACTTTCCTGTTATGGTTCGAAGCTGCAGCTCGTCGCTGACGATGCTGTCAGGAGCTGCGCTCCCAAGTGGCTTCAGAGGATTTTCCCCCCTTCAGACCAGACTTTACTGATTTCCTGCAGAAAGCTTTCAGCGGCTCACGGGGGTTTTAGGAGCTGCAGATGTGTCTTAGCAAACGTTCAGTAAAATAATCCACGAAGGGAGGCTTGAGTGTTGAGTGCACCCCCTGAAGGAATGCATATCACCCGCCCTCTGTAGCTGTAACTCTCTCTGGAATTGGATATTTTGCTAACAGACTCACTTTTTATTTGCTGGTGTTAATTAGGCTTTTTTTTACGTTTTATTCCCAGTTTTACAAGCTTTAAACATAAGGTCTCTCCTTTTGTTTTTGCACATTTTTAGTCTTCAGCCGGCTGAAACGACAAGTTTCTGTTGATGTTAACTTTACTGACGAGAGACGTCTCCTGTGATGAACAGAACTCAGCAATGAAACCCGAATCCTTATCAGTGTTGGAATAAAATAACACACACACACACACACACACTTAACGAGGAAACAAAAAGAAAACAATACAAGTCAAGTAAACGTGAAGGGCTTATGTCAAGAAATCATGTGAATTTACATAAAAGTAAGTTTAAGTAGAGAGATTATTGATCACTTCAGAGTCAGGTTTTTATCTATAACGGATCAAAATATCAGTAAAATAAAACTAATACAGAGAAAATCCATCGTTCTTTTCAAAACACTGCAGAGTTTACAGCCGTGTTCGGCTGTTTGCAATCATTTGTAGCTGAAGCAGCAGCTCAGCTCAAAGCGTGACAAAACTCGCCTGTTGGGTGGTTCACCACTTTGATTTGAGCCAAAATATCTCCTGGCAAGGCAGCTCCCTCTAACAGGGAGGCTTTATTGAGAGAGAAACGTGAAATGGCTCAAATAGAAGAGAAATAAACAGAAAAGTTGGGGTTTTGAAACCAGATCTAAGCAGGATTAAAAACTAAACTTCCTGTTCGTCTTGTTCTCTGACTCTCGTTTTAACTCCAGTGATCCTAAATCAACTTTCTGACCCAGGAAATGATCTGCTTTCTTGGTTTTATTGAGGAAGCGAGGAGCTGCAGCCTGAATCAGCTGAAACAAAGTCCGTCTGTTGTTCACACTCTGTGTGGTTTAATACGGTCCAAGATTTATCGCTTCTGAAGCAACATGTAAAGGATGAGAATAAAACTGTTAGATGCTCTTTAAACATGGAGGATATTCCTGCTGATATTTATGACATAAAAAGCAAAAAAAATGTTTGTTTGGATTCTTGTTAAACTCTTCAGCCTTGGCTGAACTTTCAGCTTTTTCGCTTTTTGGGTTTTGTTTGCCTCACAAACCCTTCTCTGACATCTGTGTCTGATTGACGTTTGGAGTCAGCCGCTTTCAAGATGGCCGCCACAGCCAACTGAACACAAAAATGGAATTTTCCAGACGCGGAGGTAAGATTAGGTGTGGCGGTAGCTGAGGCTGATCCCCAACACGCTCTCTGAGCAGATCTACGGCTCCAATTTTGCCTCTAACTGATCGGAGTCAAACACATCTCAGGAACCAGCCGGTGGATTTTAATGACATGTTCAGGAAATAATCACTGGATAAACATCTGCAGCTGATGAACCTCTGGAGCCAGTCTGATTCAATATGGCCACCGCAGCCAACTGACCTTGGAAAACATAAAAGTGTCTGCAGTTCAGTCAGTTTTGCAGATATTGTGCTAAAATTTGGTGGTTGTAGCTTGGATTACATTCAGAAAGTGATCAATCATACAATTCCAAGAACCTTCTGATAAAATCTGCTTATTTTACAGATTCTGCTGTCAGAAAACATTAAAACCAGAACGCGGGGTGTAAACGGAATCATTTTGACGCATTATCAAACCATTTATTTGTTTAACAAGCCTATTTTTATCCCTTTCCTTTTATCTACTGTTTCAGTGACCTTCTTTTATCAGCTTCTTTTTAGTTTTTTTTTGCATTGTATCTCACCGCTCCCTGCCTGTTTGTGCTCAGGAGCTGGAGCGCTTCAAGGCGTTCGTGAAGAGGAAGCCCGCGTTCGATGTGGTCGTAGACGGTTTGAACGTCGCAAACATCGGCAGGGACAAAAGGATGCTGTCAGAGATGGTGAGAATTCAAACTTTACTGAATCTGTTCGGCTTCTCAGCGCAGTTTTACAGATTTTAGTGTTTTCTTCCAACCAACATTAGGGGTTTTCTGCCAGTTTCACTATGAGCAACCCTGCAGAGTGTGTATCCGTCTAAATGTTAGATGTGTGTAAGAGATGTTTTTATAAACTGGCCGGCACCTGATTTTAGCATCACCTAACCTACTTGTCTGTCTGCCCACATCTGTCTGTCTGCTTGTCTCTCTCACACATCATTCAGCTGCGAGGCAGGAAAGTACAGCCAGATAAGACCGTTTCCCTATCGCGTCATCTGCTGCAGTTTGTGGGAAAGAAAACACAAATCGTGAAAATCAAAAGGGGCAGAAATTTACATCAACGTTACCGCCAGGACTTTTTATTCAAATGTCTGCGCGAATGAATTTGCAGACGAGCCGAGTTCTGCAAAACGTTGACGACGCTAACTGTGTGCAGAAGTTTCAGCACCCTGAGTAAACGGAGTAGAGGATCTCTGAGTTTCTGCAGAAGGTCAGACGGTGACAATGAAGCATTTAAAACATAATTTAGTGCTTTATTTTCTTTTGGACAAGTTTAAAGCACCATGCAAACATCTTAAACCCTAATTAGCACGTTAGGGTTGTGTATTTTTAACAGTAATTTGTCAATTTTAAAGCTTTAAATGGATTTTTACATCTTGTTCCAACAATCTGCAGCAACTTTCTCACTAAACTCTTTAAGGTATTGTTAGAAATTCAAATCAGAGCTGCCGTTTGCAGGACTTTGCATTAAATTTTGCAGCTTCTGCACTTTTTAACTCTTGCATAAATATATAACTTTCACTGACGAGTCATGAGCAGTTGACTTCCTGCATCTGCACTGCAAAATTCAGGTTTTAAAGTTCGCACATTTAGCTTCAGAACAAACCGGATGGGTTTCAGGAACGAGTTCAGATTCCCTGAAGGAACAAACCTCGAAAATAAACATTTTATGTGCAGTTTCACACTCAGAGTACATGTTGAGGATGACTCTCAGCTACGTCAACATCAGATTTCAGCTCAGTAACTGTAAAATCGGCAGGGTTTTTGTGTTTTCTAAGGTTTTTATTTAAAAAAAAAAACCTAAAGAACTTCAGGAAGTTAGCTGAAGGTTTTGCCAGTGACCCTCTCAGTCTGCTGTTATCAAAAGAAGCGCAGATAAACGTCATATCAGTGCATGTGAGACGGCACCAAGAATCCCTCAGAACGTTTTACAGGAAATTCAAAAAAAGTTAAAAAACAAAAACAACTGGACTTCTATTCTGTAGCTGAAGACGTTTCGCTTCTCATCCGAGGAGCTTTCTCAATTCAGAAATAGAGAGTGTTGAGTTGAGCTTTTAAAGCTGAGATGTGATGTAAGCTGGATTGCTTGCAAATTGTTCTCACTCTCCTAAAAATAGAGGCTCGTTAGGGTCCTT
>NC_051439.1:19258310-19261781 GCF_001649575.2 Kryptolebias marmoratus
TTTAACTTTTTTTGAATTTACCATGGCCTGGATGACTGAGAATCTACACCAGCATATGTTTTACAGGAAGATCGACCAAAAATCCCCCAAACGAGAACTGAAAGACTCGTAACGAGCTACAAAAGACACTTATGAGTTCTGCTGGTTGTCTGAAAGGGTCATACTGAGAACTGACCTTTTTGTTTTGTCTTCTCAAACATGCAGAAGAGTAAACTCTTAAAAAATAAATGTCATACCTATTGGAGATCCTTTTTCACTTAATTTTCATTTGGCCTTCTTTTTTTTGCCACTTTGCAACCAAAGTTTATAACAAATTCCCATTTTGACCTAATCTTGTTGCCAGAATTTAGTAATTTTTTAGTTTTTCCTCGAGAGGACATGATTTGATGTACTAAATAATCTGGAAATCCGTTTAATTTTTGTTCATATTCTCCATTTAAAACCACATATTTCAATCGTATTGTGGCTCCTTTGGAAAAATCAGTGAATTTCCAAAGTCTTTATGGTAAATCCTGAAGGGGAAATGTATCTAAAGTTTCATTACAGTTCCTATAACAAAGTATGGTGGTTTCAACAGGATCCAGTTGGCTCACTGCCAACACGGCTACAAATAAAATGACATTTAAAGCCTCAAAGTGGCCCAGAGAATCATTACAACCACACTTGTAAATGTTTAATTACTTACACGTGCTTTCTTGTCCTGTTAAACGTTTGGGTATGCGGAACAGAAATAAATGTTCTCTACACCACAGTTAATATTTGATAAATGTTGCAGTAAGATGGTAGGAATGCTGCTCAAGATTGTCTTCTTTGTCCAACGAGAGGCTGAAGTTTTACTGAGCTGCATTTATATTAAACATAAATCTTACTGCTGCATCATTCTAATGTTTTTTTTTGTGAAACTGGTCAGCATGAGCAACTACAAAGTGTGTAAAAAATCTGACTTAAAGCTTGTTTTACTAACATAAGAGCAGCTTTTTGCATCACGTTCTGATCGTGTGTGAGATGCTTCCCTGCGGGTTACAAAAGAACAAAAGGAGAAAAATTTAATGCTGTTTCCAGAAGTATGTACAAATTAAAGCGCTGACGTGCAGTTCTGTGTGTTTCAGTTGTTGGCGGTGGTGTTGGAGCTCGAGTGTCAGGGCCTGAATGTTCTGGTTCTGGGGAGGAAGCACATGCTCACGCCCTCCCGGTCCTGGAGCAAACACAACATGAGCCTCATCCAGCAGAAAGCTCACTGCTTCTTCACTGACAACATGTGAGAATAAGTTATTACTTATTTAGGATTTGTATTCATTAATAATTTATAGAGGTGGCTTCAATCAGTGTTCACGTAGAACTCAACAAATCTTGAGTAGTTCTTATTTTTAATAACCTAATTTCACAACTTCCTGTCTTTTCAGGTCCGAGGACGACCCTTTCTTGCTTTATGCCACCTTGCATTCTGGGAACCACAGTCGGTTTGTGAGCAGGGACCTGATGAGGGACCACAAGGCCTGCATGCCGGACGGGGCCACCAGGCGCCTCTTCTTTAAGTGGCAGAGGGGCCATCAGATGGTCATGTTCGGGAACATCACAGAAGGCAGGAGGGTCCGATTTAAGGTGAGGAGGAGGTGGACGGTCACAACTTACATCTAAAAATTAATTAACGAGACAAACTGCATTTTCTGTTAGTTTGACTTCCTGTTAGCTTTACTCTGATTCCCCCGAGATTACTGTTGTCTACTGCAGGTAAGATACAGACTACTCATTACTACACCACAGAACCCTGCTTTTAAAAAATCTGAACTATCCCTCCAATTAGAGCAGCTGTATTTAATTGATCTTGGTATGTTTAACCTATAACCGAAGCAGTTTAGTGTCATAACTGATTTGCTTTGTCGCTTAACTAAATACATTGTGTTTTTAACAGAGTATTCCCAGCTATGACACCATTATCCAGACTGCAGGAGATTCATGGCACATTCCTTACGATGACACAGAAGACAGAAGCACCTACGAAGTGCCTCAACGGTGGTTGTGTATCTCAAAAAAAAAGCAACCACTGAACTAATTTTTTGTAAATTGAATTTAATTAAAGAGACATCAGTGTGGGCCTGTAAATAAAACTTTATAAAACTCATATGGTGCCTGTGTTTAATTTATGTATTTATTTTGTTTTTGGGGAAATGAAACGGCTCCCAATTTAAAAAGACATAAACCTGCTCTGTCATCACTGCCAATGCTAACAGCGCTCCAAAGTTGACCCGGAAGTGGACGTTTGAACTTCCGGTGCAGCTGCTTTCTTTCTTTTTTCTTTCCAGTTTAGTTTCATTTCCCCCCCATTATTTTTGTTGTTAATCATTCGCCGTCATGTCTCGGGGGTCTAGTGCAGGTTTTGACCGGCACATCACCATCTTCTCCCCGGAGGGAAGACTCTACCAAGTCGGTGAGAAGGAAAAGAAATAAACCTGCTCTGTCATGACTGCTAATGCTAACAGGCTGCTAGCTGCTATTCAAACACAAGTCAGTCATAAAAAATATTTAAACATTAGCATAATATTTATGTAATTACGTTAAACTGTAATTCATCAGTTTTCATCGCGTGGTATATATATCCTAGCTAAATAAAATAGTGCTAAACTACAATAATAACTTTAAAATAAAGACAGTCTTCGATGTACTGTAAAGAAGTCTTGAGCCAGTTTTATTTTTTAACGTTCACCAGGCTTTCTTATGGTGTTTTAGGTTATTGTTTTTATTTTTACATTAGCTACTATTCCCTTAATTCCTTGCCCAGATTTGTAGTTTCCAAAGAATTGGTTATTTTGTTTGTTAGGCTACTTAACGCTGATCCATGATTCATTCAAGCATAAAAAATACATTTAAATGCAATAACTGAACCAGTGTTCAAGTGTCTAGCTCAACTCGGTTCATTTCAGTTTATTTATAGCACTAATTCACGTTAGAAGTAATCCCAGAACAGCTCCAATAACCCGTAATCTAATTAGATGCAGTCCAGATTAATCTGATTAATTTCAACCCAGTTATCCAGCCACCTACTTTCTGTGTGGGAGCTGGTGCCAATTTCTGCCAGTCAGGTGAAAGGTGGGGTTACACACTGGACAGGTCACCGGTACCACCACAGAGACTGAACAACCACACACACACTCTCTAATTATCGTAACACATGTTATTAGACTGTTGTAGGATAACAAAGTACATACATGCATGTAAACTCCACACAGAAAGGCTCCAGCTGAGTTTTTAACCCAGGATGCAATAATACTAACTAGCTGCTCCTCTGTGCAACTTTCAGTCTAATTATAATTAATTAAATATACAGTTGCTGGTCATAAAATTAGAATATCATGAAAAAGTAGATTGATTTCAGTAATTCCATTTAAAAAGTGAAACTTGTATATTATATTCATACATTACATACAAACTCATATATTTCAAATGTTTATTTCGTTTAATTTTGATGATTAC
>NC_051439.1:19263020-19334355 GCF_001649575.2 Kryptolebias marmoratus
GTAATCATCAAAATTAAACGAAATAAACATTTGAAATATATGAGTTTGTATGTAATGTATGAATATAATATACAAGTTTCACTTTTTAAATGGAATTACTGAAATCAATCTACTTTTTCATGATATTCTAATTTTATGACCAGCACCTGTAGTCAGATTCAATATATTATAAAATACTAATCAGAAAAGGCCGAAAGCCCAGGAAAGCAGTTTTTATTCATTGAATCCACAAATTATGCCAAAATAACAATTTAACATTCATAAAATCGCACATTTCACAGCAACATCATTCCCAAAAAGCTGAGAGCAGAAAACATATTGTCATGGTGCGCAGCATGTCATCATAAAAATAAACCCGACACACATTAGCAGTGCACGAAGCAAATGAAACATCCAGTTTCAGCTAAATATTTGCTCCTTGTTGGTGCAAAAAGACTATTTTTAGGCTGTTCAAATTGTGTTGTCTTTATCATTTTTGTAGATTCAACGAAATATGCTGGAAATATTTGGTTTTGGGGGCAGGATGCTTGTGACTACGTACCTAAAGCCACCATGTAAAATTTGCTCTTTGATAAGCTGTCTGGAATGTGTAGAAACATAACTGGTTCGTGGTATTTGCCTGTAAATAATTCATAAGTCAGGATAAGTGGTTTTACTAACAAAAAAATGATGTGTACATGTACTGAAGAGAAAAATCAGCCAATGTATAAAAAAAACAAACAGAGATAAAGAATCAAATACACTGTTATTAGTTTTGTGACACACTGCTGCTTAATTTGCATTTAATAAAATCTTTCTTTCACGTTATTAAAATGTGACAGTTGCACAGTAATGGCTCACAAGAATATATTTTTTATTCTGTCTGTATTCAGAGTATGCCTTCAAAGCCATCAACCAGGGAGGACAGACCTCTGTAGCGGTCCGTGGGAAGGACTGCGCCGTGGTGGTCACGCAGAAAAAAGTTCCCGTCAGTAAAAACACAAACGTGTTTCTGTTCCTGTCTGGATTCCTCTGCATTGCTGTTTGTTTCTCATAGCGACGCGTTTCGTTTTGTGTGTTTAGGACAAACTGTTGGACGCTGCGACCGTCACGCATCTGTTCAGAGTCACAGAGAACATCGGCTGCGTCATGACTGGCATGACCGGTGAGTAATGTCTCTTCCCAGTGAGATCCGAATGGTTTACCCAGCAATTAAAGTAGTAAAATAAACCACTAACATGTTCAGAATGGAGGTTTTATTTCAGAGGTTTTGTTGAAGCGTTTTGTCTTTTCTGTCTTTCGTCCGTTCAGCCGACAGCAGGTCTCAAATGCAAAGAGCTCGCTACGAAGCAGCTAACTGGATGTACAAGTACGGCTACGAGGTCCCTGTAGACATGCTGTGCAAACGCATAGCCGACATCTCCCAGGTCTACACACAAAATGCTGAGATGAGGCCGCTCGGCTGCTGTGAGTCATATCCAGAAACGTTTCGGGATTTTACCTTGTAAACGTCACATCGGTCTTTGTTTTACTCTGAGCCATAAAGCACGTTTATCATCTAAAATCGACCAAAAAGCAGATGTGTAAAAATTAAAGGTTGCGTGTTTTGTGCAGGTATGATTGTGGTCGGAGTGGACGAGGAGCTGGGCCCACAGCTGTATAAATGTGATCCAGCCGGATACTACTGCGGCTTTAAGGCCACGGCAGCTGGAGTCAAACAGGCCGAGGCCACTAGCTTCCTTGAGAAGAAAATGAAGAAGAAACTGGACTGGACCTACGAGCAGACAGTAGAGGCAGGACATGCACAAATACAACATATATTACTCATATTGACAGTTCATAGGGACAGAAAGGAGCTGCTGTAAAACAATCTGCGTTAAAGAGACCGTGTTCTCCGTGTAAGGTTTCTGGGAAATTTGGTCATCTGGTTTCATTTTTAAGGCAATGAGCTCCTTGTTATCCTATAAGTCACAGGGAGACAAATTAGGTCTGTTAATTTGTAAAAACCTATATATTTACCTGATTATCAAAGTCAGCATGAGGATGAAACACATCTTATTCTGATGGGAAAATCTTCAGCATTGCCGACGGTTTGCTGATACATTTCAAATTGGCACATTCACAGAGAGACCAACAAGCAGATACGACGTCTTGAATCAAATGTCTTCCCGTGAAAAGGCTAAACGAGTACAGAGTTGGACAAATGTCAAATCAAACATAGTCACAATAATACTCACCACAGACGAAACAATACCTTTACCCATCTACTCTGCACAGTTTTACAGCGAAGGAACCGAATACTGACGGAAATCAGGTGTCATTTTATAAATGTTAAGGCTTGTTTATCAAAATAAATCTTTTTTTTAGACTTCAGGATTAAATAGTGTGTCATTGTTTTTATATTTGAGTTAATTTAGTGTCGAAAGATTGAGGAAAATATATAAAAACATTTATGCAGTTTCAGATTATTCTCTCTTTAAGCAACAAGCACCTAAAGTCAAGTTCTGATCGTCATTTTCTGTCAAGTTCACAACCATTTTAATGACTTCAAATGAAAAATGCTTTCCCAGTAAATTAATAGATCCTGTTACATCTTCCTGTATTAGTTAAGACTTATTATTTCCACCTTCATTTGTTTTAAGACGATTTTTTCTCCTTTTTGTCTCAAACCAGATGGCTATTTCCTGCCTGTCCACTGTTCTGGCCATCGACTTGAAGCCCTCGGAGCTGGAGGTGGGAGTCATTACCACGCAGGAGCCGAGATTTAAGTGAGTTTCCCTCTAAGATAAAGTACAGATTTACAGCTCCTAATTTCCAATCCAGATGTTGCAGAATGAAAAAGGAAGTGGGATAAACTCAAAAGTAAAAAAAATAAATAAACAAAGGTCCCAACAAATTAAACCGGGAATGATTTGAAATTGAAACTAATCTCCTAAAATTGTGTTTTGTGTTTCAGGATTCTGACAGAGTCTGAGATCGACGCTCACCTGGTGGTTTTATCTGAAAGAGAGTGAAGAGGAGGAGGATGAACGGTAAAACCAGACGCATAAACTTTACCAAGAAGGAATCGAAACATTGGGACAAAATAGGAACAACTTGGACATTTTATTGCATAAAATGTCTGATCAGAACTGGCATTTTATTGTACATCCGCCGCCTGCACGGCCACTTAACGCCCTTCATTACCCCAGGTCGTAGTCTGATCCGGACTTGGATTTTTCCCGCTGACACAGCCTGAGTACGCCGGCTGCAGAATGTCGCAGAGCTTTAAAAACACTGGACATTCAGACCGGTGCACCACATGACACGTCGGTTCGCTGGTTTGTGGCTGATGTGTCAGAAAGTTACCAACTTTTTCACGTAACTTCAGTTAACGAGCGAGCGAGGGCTGAACGTAACACTACAAATGCCCCAGATATAAACTCAGCGCTCTTCTGTCTTTACTCAGGTCTGCTGTGGGAGTTTTTCCCACAGCTGGTTTCGTTTTCACACCTCTGTCAAACTCAGGTCTGCGAGAAGTCTCCCTTCTGTCCCCTCTGCGTCTCTATTAAACAGCAGTGTTTGAATTTTACTCCAAAGTCTCAGCGCTTATTTGATTTAACCTGGAAACAATCAGAATCGGACCGAGTGTTGTCACGGTGACTCATTTTCATTTGAGCTGTCATCATATTTACAGAACGAGACACGTGTCTGAAAGGGGCTTTACACTCATTTAAAACTGAATGAATCAAATCTAATCTGCTGCAGCGGTCATGTTAAGATCGAGGCTAAAGGTGGTGTCATTCTGCATGATGTGTTTTAAAAATCAGTTAGCATGCCTTTTTTATTGTTTAAAAAATGGACTCAGCTTCTTGCAGCCAAAGCTAACGTTTAAAGCATGAAAACAAGTCAGAACATGATCTTTTTATAGCTCATCCTGATCAAAATGTTTTAAATTTAACTTGTGTTTCCATTCAAACTGTTCACAGGATGTTTACGATCTGATCAGAACTGGCATTCAAACGCCTCCAGATGTTTCTAGCTTCTTGTGATAAGACGTTACTTACTTACTCGGCACTGTAAGGACTTAGTTCTTTACATTAAATTATGCCACATACAGTCAGCTGTTGGTAGAAAACAGAACATCAGTAGATCCAAATACTGCTGGGTTGCTTGTTCTGTAAGAGCCACGATGTAGACGGATTTGTGTGATCTTTCAGAGCTTTTATCCCTCTTTCTGAGCTGTTTTCTGCAGAAAAGTAATTTGTATGTTTGGAGATGAGCAGTTTAATCATTCAGAAACGTTTGTCAAGGCTTGTTATTTTAATTAGACGTTATTTTAATTGTCGTTGTTGGCTGAACCTGATGTTAGAAATGTTGGATCAGGTATGGAAATGTTTCAACATCCACAATACTGTTAATTTGATCTATTTATGACTTTTTAGCTTTTGTAACAATTACAGCAAAAAATATCTCATTTTGAAGTTTACTTCGTTTAAATAAAACAATCTAATGACTCCGTTTTTAGGAATCAGTTGGTTAAGATTAGGAATAAATCTGAGTGGTCAGGGTTAAAACCTGTCAGGATGGATGTAGGAAGTAGGTTAAATATTTCTGAACTTTAGGACTCATGTTCTGACTTATATCACTTCCTGTTTGGACTTTTTATCACATGAAATCCTCACAGACATGTGTATATTACCAGCTGACATGTAAGCGTCAGCTTCAAACATCACTTTCAGTTTAATTCTGCCGTGCCGATTGGAGATTTGCATAAACTATCGAGTCCGGTTGGTTGTTTTCAACAGAATTCCTGCTTCCTGTTCAGCTGACGTTCCTGTCTTTAAGAGGGGGGAGTGACAGGCAGGAATGTCAAACAGCCTCAGTGTTCTGTTCCTGGGAATTTCCTATCCTTTCTCTCTCAGCAACAAAAAAAATACTTCCTGATTCAGATGACAGGGCAGTTAACCTCATTTCACACATGCAAAAAAAAATTTCCCAAAGCCTCTTATCTCAGTTTGTACACACAGATCTCAGAGGAGACAATCAAAGCTCAGTTGGCCACCAGTTTCTCATTCATTTCAGGTGAGCCGTCTGCTTTTTCTACGCAAACACAAAGCAGTTAGTCAGAAATAAAACTCAAACTATGACAAGAGTTCATTTGTTCAGCCAGACTCGATGACGGCAGGAAAAAAAGGAACGTGGGTAATTACAGCTCTGTGGTGCTGATTATACACTTGGTTTTGTTGTTATATTAAAATTATAGTTTAATGTTCACATCTGAAAATGATCTTGTACAAAACTCTTCATCAGTCTCTTATTTCTTTGTATTTTTCCTTCAAGCAGCCAGAATTGAAATCTCTGGTTTTTGTGCTGCTCTGAAGGTCTTTCAAAAGGTTTTCAGATGAATGTTGCTTTTTAAGTCACTTATCTTTGATTTATGACTCATTTAGGCATAAAAAGGCTCCTAAATTCAAGGGGCGGACCGGCGTTGTTGACACAAACTAAGCGAAGAATCTGTTTTTCTGGGATCTTTAAGCTCTTTTGTTGTGACCCGTTTATTCCAGTTTCTTGGTTAAATCTGCCGCGGTAACAAATACATTCACAAGAGGAGATTTGAATTGTTAAATATGAGTGTTTTAATTTAACTGGAGTGTGCTGGAAACTGCTTGCTGCCTGACATATACATCCTGCTAAACTGTACACAATCACAGCTTCCATTAAAAAATACATCTTTGTATACACAGCATTTACAGTATCATACAGAGCTGATGCAGGAACATCCGTCGGGACGGACGTTTTCCGTTTCTCGCTCCGATGATGACGCTCAGTGTCCACAGAATACAAGTGATCCTTTTACACATAACGTGTCCTTCGTTCTCCTGCAGCCGTCAGTCTCTTGTTTTGTCTTTGAGCTGCCTGCTCGGCCTCTTTCAGGAACACTCGGGCCATGTCATCCCCACTGTCACCCATCACGACATGACATTGCAGAATTCATCCACGCGCCGAGTTTCGCCTCCATCATCCGGGCTCGTCGCCTCCGTAACCTCCCCTCCGCCGTTTCCTGCTAATGTCCGTTCCACTGGATGTCGTTGTAGAAAGCCTGCAGATCCACGCGAACGACACAAAAACAGGATTAAACACCCAAACACGACCGTTTGATGTTCCGTCAGCGCCAGATTGAATGGGATTTCAACTCACCATGTCTGACTCATCATCCTCCTCCTCCTCACTGAGGTCCGAATCGCTGTCGAGAAGCTCCCTCAGGTCCGGGTGGGTCACTGAGTACAGCTCTTTCCTGATGCTGCAGTTGTCCAGACCGTGGGTGAGGTGGTAGGGGCTGTGGCCTCCTGAGGTCAGGAGGTTGGGGTTCGCTCCTTTCTTCAGCAGGAGCTTGACCAGAGAGAGGTTCTGTTGGTCCACGGCCAGATGCAGTGCACCGCGACCGCTGTGCTGCTCCTGCACACCAAAATGAGTCATCAGAACATGGAACCAAGACATCCTCTGTATGGGTTCCAGTGGGAATATTAAAAGCTAAACTCGGCTTACCTTTGCATCGATGTCAGTCCCGAGATCCACCATGTTCTCCACCAGCGAGAGGAAACCTTGAACTGAAGCCAGGTGGAGACAGTTCTGACCTGCAGAAAACACACAAAACAGGTTGTTTAACATCTGACCCCAGACCAGCACAGGTCATCGTACTCAGGCGGGTCACAAATTAAGCCAGAAACACTCAAGGTAGCTAATAATTTCTGCAGCATCACCATATTTAGAGCAAAATCAGATTTATCTGTTTATTCAGAGCCTCAACAATGTATTAATTCAACAACTGAGCTTTACTCAGAATGACCTGAAGGTTTCCTTCCTCCTAACTACAGTTTTGTTTTTGATTCCACCTTTTAAACAGCAGATGTGAACACCCGCAGTAAAAACGATGAACACCAGAATCACTTCAAATGAGCTCAAACCAACCATTTTATGCTGCAGCCCTCACCGTTGTAGTTGCAGGCGGCCATTGCTGTGTGTAGATGCTCCGATCGGCTGTTCTGTGTGAGGACGCTGAAGCAGTACAGGTTGCCGTGGCGACAGGCGATGTGAAGCGGCGTGTCTCCGCCGTTGTCCACCAGCGTGGGGTCGCAGCCGGACACCAGCAGACTGTGACACACGTCCGGCTGGTTTGTTATTACCGCTAAGTGGAGAGGAGTCTGCAGGGGAAAGAATGGGCATTTTATTTTTTATTGTTATTAGTATCCCTATAAAGTTGGAGGCAATTATTTTGAATCAAAGCTAATCGCAGAAAGTTGTAACAGATGGAAGAAAACTTTATATACCTGTCTCAGGTCGTTCTGTATGTTGAGGAACTGTGTGTTTTTCGACAAGTCGATCATTCTTCTGATGTAGTCTTTGGCCTCGTGGATGATGGCCAGGTGGAGCATCCTGCAGGGACAGGAGAAACTTGTTACACAACACGACCAAAAAGAATATTATCTAAAAAAAAAAAAGGCAGTGAATGATGTTCGAAACTTGATTACACAAATTTCAAACCAAATACTGTTTTGCTGCAGGTTTACTTATTGCAAAATCAAGAAAATATAAGGTTTTTAAGGGGCACACACACAATAAACTTTGTTTATTGCAGTTTTGTTCAATAAATAAGGTCAAAAATGACTACCCATACAAACAAAGTTATGTACAATTATTTTGTTTTAAAATGCATGTTTTAAAAGGTGATTTAAATCAGGTTAGGCCCCCATTAGACAATCACTAATCATGTCTCAAAGTCTAAAATATGTTTGATAGAACAATTAAGAGACTGATTTTAGAAGATAAACAGACATATTAGATTAATCTTGATGTTAATATTTTAGGTGAAACATTTATACTGATTCCGTTTTTTAAAAGCGTAGGTAATTAATTTTAAAGGATAATAAAAACAAGGGACTTAAATGCACTTCCGGTACCAGGGTACCCTTTTTCGACACAACACCACCTGCAGCAGCAAGTCATGAAACGGTGCCCGAACTGGGCTGTGGTTCGGCTTCACGCAAGCCTGGGTTTAAATAAAAAAGAAAGCTTCCCTGATTCGGGTTAAACATGTCTCCTAATTTTGTCTCGTATCGATTAAAGCAGTTTGATCAGATGGAAGTGTTCGCACTTTAAGAGGAGCCGACGTCGCGCTGCGAACTATATTTCTCGGCGGAGGCGCAAAAAATAACGACGTTCAGGGCGCCTTTAGAATAGCTACTCCCCTTTAGTTTATGTTAAGTGAAACAGGTTTAAAAATGAAGATATTAGCTGCAGATGTTGCTGTTTTGCAATGTCGCGTTTTCAAGGTTTTCCCCTCTTCTCACGGGAACGCGCATCGGTTGGATTCCTCGGCGGCGCGCCTGGGACTTTCCCCACTCTGACCCCTGCTGATAAATGCGCTTTTTGTTTACTTGCTTCTTCGACGCGGAGCACAATTAAAACCGTCTAAAATAACAAATACACTTATTCGTCTTGTATTACTAACACCGCATATGTCCCAGACGCTTAAGAAAACAAGGTCTCCGATTCGGATTTACTAATTAAAGTTAAAAGGACAGCGTATTCCCAACGGAGGAGGAGGAAGGCATCGAATTACCTCCGAAGACCGAAGCGAGGCCTTCTTCTCCCCGCAACAACCAGCTGCCTGTTTCCCCTCTTTTTCTAAAATAAAAGCACCATAAATGTCGAGCTCGGTGAAACCTACGTGTCTCCGTCTTCTGTGATCTGTGTCTGCCAGTCGTGCAGCGGCTCCTCGGTGACAGAAGGGGCCTGGCGGTGGTGCTCGGAGTCCAGCTGGAGCCGCTGGATCTCCTCCGCCACCGCCTGGAAGTCCTTCTCCTCCATGGAGTTCACGCCGCTGTCGAGCCGCTCGTCGGTCGACGACGGGTCCGCCTTCCCCTCCTTGGCGTCCCGATTGTAATCCATTTGGTTCCGTATGCTGATCCGGTGGAGGTCCATGGCGACTGAAGCGGGTTCGTTTGCCTGGCGCGGGGCTCGGTGGTTCTGGCGGCTGGCTCTGGTCGGGGAGAGGCGGTGTGTTTAACGCCGGGGGGCGGGCGGAGTTTAACGAGGCGGGGGATTTCCAGAGCTGCCTCACCTACAACAACACTGCAGAAGCCTGGCTCCGACGGGGGATTTCTGACACACACACACACACACACACACACACACGAGCTGAAGACACATCTGCTGCACAGTTAGCGTCGTTTCTAAAAGCGTTTTAAAACCAAACAAGAGAGGGCCCGAGGGCCAGAACCGGCCGCTGCTCTGTTGCGATCCGGCCCTCTGCGTTCTCAAATTAAAAACAAAAACTATAAATAAACTAAACACCTGTCAGTCCTCACAGGAATGCATGCTTTCATGCCAGAGTTTTAAACCAACATCATCTTATGTTTGAAAATCACCGCCATTTTGTTTAAACCTTGTCTGTATGTGTTAGGGATCACTTTCAGCTACTACCAAGCCAAATTAGCTTGATATCTGCACAATTAGCTGAGTTGTAGCCTTTTTTGCGTTGGTTAAGGTTGTCAAGCTGTGGTGGCCATCTTAAGTTAATCAGTTTTAGATGTACCTTCACTTATTACTTTATTAGAGCTTCATAGAAATCTGTCCAGTGGCTCATGAGTTGGCAGTAATTGTTAACGACCAGCTTTTAAAAGCAGATCTTTGCTCCGACTCTCAGCTGCTACCACACACAATTTTAGCTCAATATCTGTAAAACTGGCTGATTTGTAGCCATTTTTGTGTTGCCCAAGGTGGCGACCATCTTGACTGGGGACGACTCCAAAAGGTAATCGGGTGTAGATGTTCGTACGAAAGTTTCATCAAGTTGGCCTCAAAGTCTGATGATTCATTTTTAAAGATAATAGCTTTATTTAAAAGAAAAACAAAAGACAGTTTTGGACAAATTCTTGAAACTCTTCCCTGTTTTGACGGGATTAAGAGACGGACAAATGATGGGAAAGTCCTCATCCCTCCTGAGCGACTGTCGGAGTGTTGCTCAGCAGCGTTGAGCCTCGGTGGGGGGGCCGAGCCGCTGCACAGGAGTTTCCTCCAACAGCTGAAGTGTGATTTCAGTTTGTCTTCTTCAATCAGGCCACGGAGTTTTCCCAACACCCTGCCGTGATGTTGTGCCAAAGAGTCATTCCTCTAAAAATGAGAAGTGGACCAAAGTCCAACACCTTCCTGACGCCGAGCCGCTCGCTTCGCTGTTCTTCAGAAACCAGAAACGAAGCGCTTGAAGTTCTCGTCGAGGCCACAAGGCTGCAGGGAGCTGCGACCGATCCCTGATAAACAAATACCGGTTTGCACACGCTGTTCCAAAAGGGCCTGCTGGGGAAACTCCAGCTTCCTATTGTTCAGACTGTGGCACCAGTTAAACCAGGAAGCACTTTTTCCTTATTGTCCCATAACAGCTGTTTGGCTGCAGGTTTCAAAAAGAATAATGTAAATATAAATTACAGCCATGCAGAGTCTTTCATGTGTGGCTGAATCGAGCAGAAACACGAGGGTTTCAGGGAGGAAAACAAGCCGTTTACGCTGCAGTCCCACAGATCACTGAAAATACTCATTTTATGTCTGGGGGAGGATTGATCTCACCCAGCTTCAAAAACAAAAACCAGACTACCCTTTAAATGCTGAATGACAGACAAGCATGCACACAGCAGAATGAAAAGCTTGTTCACAGCAGTTAAACATGCACACAATGGATAAAAGGATCATTTATTAGGACACAAAAACAGTTTTTTTATTAATCTGCAGGTTCGAATCAGCACATTCCTGTCGCCGAATCTTCACCAGCTGTTTCTGTTTGTTTTAAAATAAGTAACTTTTTCATTTTTTCACCCAGGGATCAGTCATAAGAAGCCAGTTTGGCTCTGCTGACTGGAAACACGTGTCTCGAGTGACTAAAAGACAAAAAACTCCAACATGCCAGAAAGTCTGCAGAAGCAGGAACTCTGGATAGATGCAGAAGTGATTCCTGTGCGTTTTAAGGATTTTCACGGTGCTTTCTCCCAGGCCTTCCTGCAGAAATAAGTTGTTTAATCGGGGCTGCGGGGTGTTTTATGAGGGGCAGGGCTGGGAAAATGAAAAGGAAACAGATCCTAAAGCTTTGTTTTGGTTTACAGTATCTTTGAAGAAAACTGACATGTTATCGCGTGCTGCCCGTGGAGCAAACTGGGAAGGGAGATAAGATTATTTCTGCTGCGATCAGCGATTCTCTCCGCTGCGATAAGGACGACGGAAACAAGCAGAATGCATATCGCCCGCCGCCTTCCAGGCCAGAGATTCAGACTGAGAAGTAGCCGAGTCGCAGCCGAACCTCAGAAATGGTGATAAACTCTCGGCTGCTGCCAGATTAAATTTGAGCTCGACATCTTTGTGTTTTTAAGGTCAGTTGGCTGCGGCAGCCATCTTGAATGTGGTTGACTCCATTCATTCAAATGTTGTCAAGTAATTCCTGAGATATTTTGCTAACACATGAACAGGAACAGCAGGAAGTCAGGAATATTTGTTCCTCCTGAGGATCAAAGACAGCAGCTGATTGAAATACCACAGCGGCTTCTGGAAAGAATTTAAAATAACCTTTAATGATGTGTCTGGAAGGGCTTTGGAGTTTTTTAAAGTTTTTCCTGTTTCTCTTTCTTCGAAACAGAAACTCGTTGCTCCATATGTGTGATTATTCACAAACCTGAAGAACGTGAAGTGTCCGTGGGAATCCCTGGGAATTCTGGGGATTAAAAGGACGATCGCGGCCCAAAATGACTCACAGTGACTCACTCTGTGCACGAGTCACCTCCGGGGTCAAAGTGAGTGAACGGTGACTCGGCAAATTACGCCAAATAAAGAACGACAGAATGAGTTCAGACAATTATTTACACTGCTCCACTTCTGAAGCCGTACAGGAAACATTTATCACCTCAGTCCACTTCCTGATCATTCTGGATGTTTCCTTCCCGACATCATCTTTTAAAAATCTGATCCTTTACACAAAAAATCTGATTAAATGTTTGTCTTAAAACTGTAGAAAGATGATATAAATATAGTTGCTTCATTTAGTTGTAAATAAATGATTCTTAAATCTGCTTTGACTTTAATGTTGCTCCAGTTAAAACCAGATATTTTATAATTTGTTTATTTAAACTCATTTAATTTCCTCACGATGCTTTAAAATCTTTAAAAAGTTTCAGCTTTTATTTTGTTCCAGTTTTCCTTTCCAACGTAGATCACAGCGATCCTAAAATGACTCAAAGATCTAAAGTTTTGGTACCATTTTGAGGAAATACTAATTTGTAAACTTTATATTACGTATCATGGCTGCCGGAAGTGCTACAGCTACCAGCTACTGCAGCTTTTTGAGCTTAATGTTGTCCAATGTGAAAGTGACACAAAGGTTTGGAGAATTTTTCTGAATTTTCTTTTGTCAAAAGGTGAAAAATTCCCCAACATATTTCTGCTTCCTCAGGATTTCCAGGTTTTTATAAAATTTGGATTTTTTTTTTTATTGTTTGACGATCTGAATGCAAACACATAAAGTCATTCTGCACCAAAAAAACAGGTTTAGCTTCATTGTTTGTCTGCATCTCTTAAATCTGCTATAATTACCCGCAGGAAGTCACCGGTTCAGGCTTCCTTTTCGTAAATCGGGTGGTTTTGTCCACTTCACCACCGCGTTGGGAAGCTGCTTGTAAAGATTGAGGATGTTGCAGAAACTCACGGGTCCGGTCACATCTGGAGAAACGATGGAAACCACGTCTGATCTGATGAGTCACACCAGCAGGGAGCTGACTCATGACTCAGATCCACAGTGTATGTGTGTGTGTGTGTGTGTGTGTGTGAGGGTGGGAGGAGCAGTTTAATTGCCACTGCAGGTGGCGTAAGAGGACCGTACTCGCAGCTCATCAGTAGAAACTGAGTCCAAGTTTCAGGTTAAAGCCAGGCGTCTGCAGCCTTTACAACCAAAAGAGACATTTCTGCAACAGCGATCCTCAACTTGCAGCCCGCGGGCCGCTTCCAGCCCGGTGGAGGGTCTGTACTGGCCAAAGGAGGCGCTGACCCTGGCGCAACTAGTGCTTTATTACACCATAAAATTAAAAATCTACAATAAACTGGTGACACTTTTTACATTTAAAGGGGACACAACTTTTTTCTGTGATATGTTTGCAAAACTGCACTTTCTGTTTCCCTTCTCTGCGACTTTTCAAAAAAAGAAATTTAGTTCTGCGTGGCTGTAGGTTGGATTAATGAAGCTAATCCAACCTACAGCCACTAATTAAACTAATAAAAACACAGCTGGGAAGAGTTTTATCTGAGAATCTTAACGCCTGTGTGAAACTTCACCACTAGGTGGCGACAAATGACAACATTTCCCCTGAAAACTGAAGGAAGAAACATTTTAATGTGTTTAAAAAGGCAGATTTTCTTTTATTTGTAACATGTTCATTAATTTAATTCAGCATGATTCTGAGGATTAGTTATAAACATGTTTAGGATGTTTTGTGTTTGTGAAGTTTGTGAAACATGAAAGGGTAAAATTCACTCATCTGTATCTATTCATCACAACTTTAATGTCTTATTTTGATTATTAATCTGTCTTTTACTTAAAGAAACCAATCTTTTTAAAAAAAATTCAGCTCCACAACTTATACTCTTCCTCCTCCTACCTTATAATAATCTGAATTAAACCCATTATTATATGTTGGAGACATTTTTAGTCTCAAAAACAATCATGGAAATAGAAAGTCACATATCTAATTATGCATCTCTGCATCCAAATCATCTGAAAAAAAAAAACAGTTTCCAAACATTCCCAATCAGGATGTAAAGTCCTTGTAGTTATAAAGGGAAAGACAAACAGACGTGTAGCATGTATAACGCCTGAGACGCTGAGAAGCTCAGATCAATAGTCATTTTCAGCAGTCTGGAGGATTATCCACCTCACTGCCCACCGATGCAATGCAAAATGAAAACTCTCACACTCGTCGTGTCCTCCCGCCTGCAGCCTCCACATCCACTGAATCTATTTTTTGCAGGACATTGACCGAGAGAATTTAGTCCGTCTCTAGATGACAGCGAAGCGCCCACTCCCTCCCTGTTTTCTTAGATGTTGTTTGTTGCAGAGCTTGAGCTCTCGTCTCATCGTGTGATCTGATTCACTTTGATGTTGCATTAAATAGCAGCAAAAAAAAAAAAGACTCCCATCAGAACCGTGCATCAAATGAGGTAAAAACCTGAAGCTGCTGGAATTTTGATCAGCAGATGATGAGTGAGACATTAGCTGAGGACAAATTGTCCTAAATGGCTTAAAGCTTAACTTGCCTGCTGCAGAAAAACCTTGTTTGGTTTCAGAAAACAGAAAAGGAATCATAATAACAGGATGATAAAAGCACGAGGTGAGAAGTTCAGGATCAGGGGAAAAGGGAAGATAGCGGTTTCCAAATTGTAATTTAAAATTTGAATCTGAAAGCCCATAATGTTTAGTTTGGGGGTCAAAGTTTCCCCAAAACTGAAGCCTGATTCGTTTTTATTGCTCCACCCAACTCCATCCATCTCAGGCCTCTCAGGCCTGTCCTCGTGTTTATTCCCCAGGCGACCCTCATTCTGCGGCTGGCCAGAGCTCCTGGCCCGAACTGAGGGGCCTCGTGGCCCCGGGGGCTGGGGGCGTTGGAGGATGGGTGGATGAATCTCCCCCTGATCTCTTATCAGCTACAGCAGATTCTCAGGGAAGAGGGGTGTGTGTGTGAACAGTCCTTCAACCACACACACACACACAGATCTCCATCTCTCTGACCTGCTGCAGAGATAAGACCACACACACACACACACACACACACACACACACACACACACACATTCTCCCGGCCTCTAATCACACTTCAGAAGAACAGGAACGATCATTAAAGGAGATCAGATCAGTATCAGAGTCCCCCCCCCCAACAGGTGACAGGTGAGGCCAAAGCAGCCGCAGAGCAACAACCTGCACAAAGTAAAAGGGGAAATGAAGTATTGATACCTCTCAAAAAAGGAATCAATAGTTATAAAGAGGAAAAAAATGTTAACAGCAAAGCATTTAAAGATGGGTCCTTTCTGTCATTTAACCCAAAATACAAGAATAATTCAACTTTATTTTGAGCTGAGTTTACGCTGTGAAGGTTGCATCTTCCTTCTCGTTTAGGGTTTAAAAGGTTATTTTAGCACGAAAACAACCAGCTCCTAACAGGCAGAGGCTAAAGATTACTGATTCCTTCAAAGCCACATCAGATAAAAACATTCTGGTAAAGTGTGACATCATCAAATAAGAAAAAAAAACATTTCACAAACATTATCTTCTGTTCATCATTAAATATGAGGCAATCAGTTCACCTGAAAGTGCGTTTTTTTTATTTTTTTATGTTTGTGGATTAGAAAAACAACAGGGAGGTAAACTGTTGTACAAAATAAAATTTGTCTCAGTCTATTTTAGCTCAAAGGAAGGTAAAATGTGCTGAAGTGACTTTAAAAAACAGCTCTTATTGAATGTTTAAAAACACATTTCTGCTTGAAGGACCTGTGTCTTTTCATGAAAAATACCGTTCAAGCATCTAAGTTTAGTTTGAAAGGATTGAACAAAAAGGAAAGGCAGATTTGTTGTCAGGTTTTAGGCCTGAAACTTCTATTTTTGTGATAGAAAATGGGTGAAAAAGAAGCTGAAAAGAAAAACTGAGCCTAGGAACTGTTGATCAAGACCACTTTAGGGACGCAGAACCTAAAAATGGGGCTTATTTAAAGGTATTATGGGGGAATTCATAAAAAAAAAACAGTTTTATCAGTTTCTCATGTATTGAATAATTAGATTTAAGGGATACCTGTGCCTCATGAACTGCGTGGAAGCAGGAAACCAAAGTGGGCTCTCGCTCTCTCTCGTGCGCTCTGATCCAACCTGCGCGCGCCTCTCCATCCCTCCCTCTCTCTCCTCCACTTCAAAGCTCCACTTCAAGGTGGGATCAGACACGAGCGCTTCTTCCCGTCCGCAGGTCCCACGCGCCTCACACCGTCATCAGAATGCCTCGGGGGTTCTTGGTGAAGAGGAACCGGCGCGGTTCGGCCACGTACCGCGCGCGCAGCGACGGCAAACCCGAGGCGCACGAAGGCGAGGGCGAGCGGAGCGGAGCGCGGGCGGAGGTCCCGGCGCTGGGGGTCTTCCCGTTCCACCGTCCGGACGGAGAACCCCCTGAGTCCGGCGAGGGGCCCGTCAGGGAGGCGTGGAGCTCGCACGTGGAGTCGGCGCTGGAGGCGGAGGCCGACCGGAGCGCGCAGCTGCCGGACACCGAGGTGGACGTCCTGAGCGCGGACAGAGACTTCTGCTTCTACCCGCCGCCGCCTCCGCACGACCCGGCTTCAGACGAGCCCCGCAGCCCCGTGAAACCGGTGGGCACGAGGCTGCTGAAGCGGCACGAGGAGGCAGACCGCCGCGACCTGCCCTTCCTGGTGAGACCCGCGTCTATGGAGAGGCCCCGTCTGCACGCGCAGCCCTACAGCCACAAGTTTGACCCGAACCTGGCTCGCGTGCACCTGTTCCCTCCGCTGACGCTGATGGAGCAGGAGCGCGCGGAAAGGAAGCGCTCCTTCCTCGACGCAGACCACCACAAGCTCAGCGCGAAGCAGAAGAAGCCCAAACCGAACCGGAGGCTGAACTTCGAGGACGAGGTCACCACGTCTCCGGTTCTGGGGCTGCGGATCAAGAAGGAGAGTCCGGAGCTGAGGAGGCCGCGGGAGAAAGCGTCCGCTCCGCCCGGAGCCCAGCCGCTCGGGGAGTTCATCTGCCAGCTCTGTAAGGAGGAGTACCCGGACCCCTTCTCCCTGGCGCAGCACAAGTGCTCCCGCATAGTGCGCGTGGAGTACCGCTGCCCCGAGTGCGACAAAGTCTTCAGCTGCCCCGCGAACTTGGCCTCCCACCGGCGCTGGCACAAACCCCGCCCGGCGAGCAACCCGGAGCCGGAGGCGACCCGGAGCCAGGCTCTGAAGGAGAAGCAGGCGGCGGAGACGGAGGGCAAAGAGAACGAGCTGCAGCACCACGGCGCGCTGGACAGCTCCGCGCGCGTGCTGCTGCTCCGCCCCGACTGGAACCCGGACGTGCAGCCGCACGTGCGAGCCGCGGACAGCCCCCAGTCCGGACTCCTGCTGCTCAACCCGGAGGAGCGCGCGGAGCTCCCTCCGCCGCAGCAGCCGCCGCCCGGCCCGTTCCTCCAGTCCCTACCGGAGGAGGAGGTGTACGAGTGCCGCTACTGCGGCAAGAAGTTCCGCCGCCAGGCTTACCTGAAGAAACACCTGGCTGCGCACGAGATGACAGCGCGCGCCTCCCCGCCCCCGTCACCTTACAACCAGGCCCAGGTGTTCCTGTGCCACCTGTGCGGCGCGCGCTTCCCGTCGGCGGAGATCAGAGACAAGCACCGCCTGTGGCACGCGATGAGGGACGAGCTGCTGGTCGGAGCGGGACGCGGCAGGGCGGACGTTTTCCACGCGCACAGAGAGGAGGGAGGCGGCGGCGGCGGGGAGCGCGAGCCGCACCAGCAGCAGATTTTCACCTGCAAGTACTGTCCGTCCACGTTCTTCAGCTCACCTGGGCTCACGAGACACATCAACAAGTCCCACCCCACGGAGAACCGGCAGGTGATGCTGCTGCAGATGACGGTGCGGCCGTGAAGAAACTCGGTTTGTGTGACTGTGCCTTTGATTAGGAAGTTTATTTCATTAAACCGACACAAGAAACAAACAAAACTTTACTTTAATTTAGTCAAACGCCTGAGTTTTCCTGCAGCTGGTCGATTCAATTTCCATTTTTACACCTGCAGAACTTATTTGGCATTAAAATACAGAATATATTTAGTTAATATCGACTAAAGTGTTTGTAAATGTTACTTTTATTAATGTGTTTCAGAAGAAAATAACTTTAAACTGAAGGATTGTCATGTAAGGTTTATTTTAAAAAAATCAAACCATTTTTAACTTAAAAGTCTCAGTTATTTGCTGTTATATATTTTCCTACATACATTATTTACTGTTACTGCTGGTTATTGATTCTACTATGAAGATATTTGCAAAAATACCTTTATAATCTTTAAAAAAAACAAACATAAGTAACTGTAGTTCTATGAAGCCTGTACAGGAATATTTTGATATGTTTCAAGGTTAAATGTGTAATTTATTCTAAATTATTGTCAATAAACGTCTGATCAGTGAGCACTGCTGTGTCACTTTTTATCTTAGGGTGTAAAAAGAATAAAAGTAAAGGCAGCGGCGTTTGGTACGAATCATTTATTGTTGAAGTCCATCACTTTTTTTTGCCTGAAACAGATGTTCACAGTCTGACACCAACCGTTTGTGGAGTATTTGCAGGCATGTGTGTCGATGCATGCGGTGAGTGGAGTCGTGCCATGCAGCTTAAATCAGGACTTCCATACATCAGAAAACACCACGAAGAGCTCTCACACGTCCCATTCTTCTTATCATCATCCTCATCAGACAGCAAAACAAGCTGCTTTATCAACAAAAGTAACAGCGGAAAGCTTTGGAGAGCAATTTTTTTTTTTTTTGGTTGCCGCAAATCAGATCTCTACGTGAGGAAAGTGGAGTTTTGACAGTTTACATGGAGCGTTAAAGCAAAGCAGAAACGATTAAAAATGCCGATGAGTGAAGACGGAGTTTGGGCCGCGGAGCAAGCAGAACCTGGGTGTTTAACGTGTTGTTACAGGGTTTAATAAAGCAGCTTCAACCCGAAACGGAGACAGTCTGCTGAATGAATACAATATTTTAACCCCATTACAGAATGGCATTTGGAAAAAGAATGAATCCAAGTCCCACAAACAGGACGTAACTCCATGTTTTCTACAGAGAATCTATAAAAAAAAAGAAAAAAAGAAATGATAGTTATGAATTCTGAAAAACCTGATCTATATTTGAGGATACAGGTCTTAGAGCCTCCATCATTGTTGATTTTATACATGAAATTAGTAAAAACGAGCTCAATCGTATACAGGTGACCAGAAGAGCATTTGATCCAGAAAATTAAAATCAGAGACGAATCTAATTTATTTCAGTTTTTAGGTGTTTTCTTATTTCCCATTTGTAGATTTGGGTTGTTTCGAATAAACACAGATGCAGATTAAAAGGTCTGAAAGATCAAAGAAGAAGAGGAGGAGGTGACAAACTGAGATGCTGATTTGCAGCATTTCATTTTTGTCGCTGTTTCCACCCCAGTTTTTTTCCCCCCTCCTAAAAACACATCTCATCAAAACAAAAAAAAAACAAACAAACGCCGGGGGCTCATTTAGCGACGAGTCAAACGCTGAGAATCACTCGCTCGCAACCTGAAATCTCTTCTCATTTGTCGTCTTACTTTTCTGTTTGGTTTTTTTACGGCAACAAGGTTTTTATTGCATTTTTTTTATTTTATGCATAAAGTGCAAACGGATCGGGGGGCAAAAAAAAAAAAAAAAAATAGAGTAAAATCTTGTAGTGTTGACCTGATTTTTCTTCGTGGTTTTGAGGTTAAACCAGTTCGGCTTTGGCAGCTTTTCTCACAATCTTATATACATAACAAGCTTCCTCACACTGTACATGTTCTCATAGATATCCACGTATCTAATATATATATTTATACTCATACGTATATAGATATACAGAATACATATTTATAGTCAAAAGGACAAAGAAAGAAAAGCTGTGGTTTCTTGCTTTGTGTGACAGAAAAATACAGCATATTCTCGTTCTGTGAAAACACAATTTACATAAAAATAAACGTAACGAACGTCAGTGCTTGTTCACTTTTTATAAGATGAGCTGGGAAGAAACAAGAAGATAAATAAGCGCCTCCTCTTTAATCGGTTTCAGTAACGTCTGGAGTGTTTCAGTCAGTTTTTTCTTAATTAAACCGCATGAACATCATTAATTCGACTGAGAGCATCCAAAAATACACGTTTGGTTTTTCTAAATTCTTGTTTCTGAAGGAAGCGTGGCCAAAGCTCACCTGTAACACTTCTCCTACATACAGATTCCTCAGGTTGACACTCGTTCCAAAGCTTTCCTCTCTGAAACTAATCTTTGTGCACTTTCTCATATGGCACAACTCGTTTATGAACTGATTAGGTCACTCAGCTGCTGCGACTCATTTAGTTTCAAGCAAAGCTGCAGATAAACACAGTGGCATGTATGCAGATTTTAAAGGATGTGTTGTTTTAGTGCAGGAAAAAAAAGAAACGGTTGAAGGAACTGGAACCCCTCTGATGGTTTTGTTCAGTCATGAGAAATTCAGTTTTTCTATTTTTATATGTGAATAATTTTAAAGAAACTAAAGTTTCAGGGTCGGGGGGAGGTTTATTTTCCAGCACGGCGGGCAGGAAGCGGCGGCACTCAGGTCTTATTGGCGGATCCGGACGAGCGGCGCAGCTTCATGGACATGCGGGTCTTGCTAGTCCGGGGAGACATGGGGGATGCCGAGTCGCTCCCGGCCTCCCCAAGAGCCGGACTTTCTCCCCGAAGAATCTCTAGGCAGGAGCCTGAGGAGGGCGGAAGGAGGGGGAGGAGGTGTGTGGGTGGGTGGGGGAGAAATGTGACGAGGCGAGGGGAGGTGGGAGGAGAAAAAGGATGAGGGAACAACAAAATAATCACATCAGATCCTACGAAGGTCTACTGAGGCCGTGGATTCCCAGAGTCTCACACACACACACACACACACTCAGTTTATTCTGTGTATCTTAATTACCTAAAGCCACCAGACACGTTTACAACTCAGAATTACTCTCAAGCAGCTCCACTTTTGAACAAATATAACAAATAATGAGCTAAATATGAACTTTAACCTGCATACTTTCTCTCATTTAGTTCAAACAATTTAAAAACTACGGAAAGTATAAAAAAAATATGGCAACAATAGTGTCCCTGCCCTGTAGGTTTGAATAATTCTGAGTTAAACCAAACAATAATCCAGGTATTTTTTCTTTTACGAACTGATTAATTGTATAATTACAGACTGAAATGTCTTAATAGAAGCATCAGAGGAGCTGAAAATATTCTGTTTTAGGTCCTTTATATATGACGACTTTAAAGTAGCAATAACTAAAACAGCCTGTTAATGATATACTAAACTCTTTACTAAATATCTGTCTAACAGGTAAAAGTGTTTCACAGAGACTGGTGTTCGTTGAAAGCAGAAGCTCTGGTTGGTTTGTAGTAAAAGACAAAGTTCTGGAGTCCTGTTGTACCATTCACAGCCTGCATGGAGGACCTTCTGCTTCAGACCTTTCCCTTTAACCCTGAGCTGGTTAAAGCTGTCCAGTGGCTTAGGAACCATAAGATACAAAACACTATGCTCCTCTGAGGAGAGGAGAGGAGAAATACAGGAAGGAAAGGAAAGAAGGGGAGGGAAGGAGAGGAGAGAAAAGGAAACAATGTGACGAAATCATTAGAGAGGAGATGAACATGTGAGGTAAGTAAGTGAAACAGGAGATGAAATTAAAGGGAGACAGAGGAGAAAACCAAAGGAAAAAGGCGGGATAGTAGAGATAAGGTGAAGGGTGGAGAGGAAAGGCAAAGAAATCCAAAATATGGGTAAAACGGAGAGGAAAGAACGGAAAAAGACAAACGCAGAGGGGAGAGACAATTATAGGAGCAGGAGATTGAAAAAGGAAAGAAAAACAAACAAAAATGAATAAAAGTCAAGAAAAAGAGCTCTCACACGTACAGAAGGCAGTCCTAAAAAAACTAAACAAAATGAAAATAAATGACATTAAACACACGACTCATGTCAACCAAATGAAACAAAGTTAGTTCATTCAGACAGCTTGTGTTTCTGTGCAGGAAGAGGCCTGACCGCGTTAAAGTGTGTGTGGGAACACAACTACATCATGAGAGAACCAGGAGGAGAGGAGCGTACAGCGAGGTCAGAGGTCAAGTGTCACCAGGTCAGAGTGACGTCGCAGGTTAACCGAACAACCATGAAAATCACAGACAGAAGAGCAGAAAGTCTCACTTTCATCCAGGCGCTGAGAGCAGCTGGGTCTGAGGCCGGGAGCCCAAAACCAAACAAAAAATCCTGTTTTATTTATATTTTTATGGTTTAAGCTGGTGCAAAAAGAGGAAAACCTTTTGTCTGCAAAGTGAGGCGGTGAATAATAAAAATACACCAATAAATTCTATTTAAACTGAACCACTCTGAGGGATGAAAGTGACTCTTCCTTTTAGAGATTAAGAGAAGAAGGTTATTTACACATGCAGACCTGCTCCAGTTCAGCGAGCACAGACGAAGAAACGGATAAAAAAAACACCACATGGTGAAGGAGTCAGGGTTAGAAGAGCCAATCAAAACGGAGCGTTTCAATCACGTGACCAGGCTTACCTTCTAGCTATACAGTGAGACAAAACGATCTAAAGGAAAGGAGGGAAACAAAAAAGAAAAAGCAAAAAAAAAAAAAAAAGGAAAAATCAATGAAAACAAAAAAATAAAATCAGAACAAATAATTGGTAAAAACAGAAAAACAGGAAGAGAAAAGAATCATCATTGCGTTGTTAAGGAAGGGAACTGCATGTTAACTCAGGTGGAGGACAGGAAGATAAAGATTGATTTCAGAGCACAGGATCATAAAACTTCCTGGAGTTTCGAATAATTAATCACAAACATGTAGAAGTAATCATATATGTTAAAAAAGAAAGTGGTTTTGATCCTGGGCTCTGAAGCTGAACACAAAGTACCGACAAACCAACACTGACAGTTTACATCCAAGTGATACTGCCAGCAAACATCTGACTTATGCCAGATGTTTTTTTGTTTTTTGATTATTTTTGCATAATTATTGATATTCCAAACAGATCAGCAGCTGAGACGAGGAGCGAATGGCCAGGAAAACAACACACCTGTCTCATAACGTCACGGTTAAATCATCACAGGAAGACTGGACTCACACAGGCTGTGTTACTTTAGGTTACATGCACCATCTTGATATAACGCGAGGCATACCTGCTGAATTGAGTTATTGTGAGTAAATGCCATGTCGAATAATGCGATTAAATATGGGTCAAAGGACAGAGCACCATTTTAAATTTCACTTAACCACACACATCACAGGCAGAAGTGATCGGTATCGGCGTAATGAACTTAGCGGGATGCATATGAGTGTAATGTGGACGCCTGGCAGCTCTAAAGGCTGATCAGATGTCGGCCGAGTCCTCAGAGACGCTCTCTGGAGGAAGAATAAAGCCGAACACGGCTTCGGATGGAAAGCAGGGCCCTGTGGTGTCTGAGAGCGGCCGGAACGAGCGTTAATCCAACCCGAAACTAAACCAGGGCTTTACTTTTACAGGAACAAGATCAGGAAAAGGTATCCAGGTGAAAATGTTCTCTTCAGTCAGTCAGATTCATTCTGTTGGAGGGGTGTAACATGAGGCAGGTGAGGTTTGATTGTCTTACCTGTGTCAGACGGCAGGTGAGTGTAGGGCGCAGGACTGTAGACTCGAGCAGCGTAATCCTCAAACGTGGTCGGCTCCTGGTGGTGCTGCACGATCGTCTCCAGGTACCGGGCTCGCTCCTCGTAGCTGAGGTCAAAGGTCAAGGCCAAACCCTCCAGTACAGAATAAATGAGCAGAATAAAAACAAAATTGCAAATCATTCTGCTTGTTTGTTTTCTGTTCTGAACTACTTCAACACTTTACAAACCCCAACAAAGAGAAGGTACATTAAAGGATAAATAAATGAAAGCGTTAATTATTAAGTTGGAACTGCAGAAAAGAGGTGAGGTCTCTGAAGATCACTAATAACTGAGCTGACAGCTGTAAACGAGGTAAACTCTTGATTAATAAAAACGGACAAAAGTAAAACATTTGAATAACAACTGGCTCATTTAAAACCACAGAAGGAGACTCATACACAAAACTTAGTGTCTAAAAAGTTTGCAAATACATTAAAGAACCACTTGGTAACCACTTACACTATAGGCTTCATTTAAAAAGAAAGAACGTATAGTAATAAAGCACATTAATGTGTTTTCTGAAATAAAAGAGAAAAGGAAGAGAAAACAGGATTCTGTTTGCAGAACGGGCTGATTATGGACCTGTATTTCTAAGTGAATATACAGAAATCCTGCCATCAGAAACAAAACAACCCGCTGAACAAAAAAAAAAAACCTGTAAGGCTTGAGCCGTTTTATCACTTGGCGATGAATTCGAACACAGAGGCTGAGGGATTCAGAGGAGAGGAGAGTGAATGAAAACCAGGACTTTAAGCGTCCATCCATTAGAGATAACCTCATTGATAGAATGACATTTGGCCTGTCTTCTTTAGTCCTTCTCATACATCCAACCATAATGACAGCCACACACACACACACACACACAGTTCAGCCCCATCAACCTGCATGACCATTTGCTCATTGAGCTCCAATAACGAGGTATTTTCAATGAGAGCCGAGTGTTTCTGCGTTTGTGTCTGTGTTTGATATGTGTGTGTGTGTGTGTGTAAGTGCATGAGTTAATGTCTGAGTGTGTGATGGGATTAGGCCAATGAATCTTCAGAATGAAATCTGTGTGTTTGTGCCTCCTGAAGGGGATCGGCCATCTGTAACAGCGCCCATGGGTTTTCTATTGGGTTAGAGAGCTCCGAAGGAGAAAGATTCAGGTCTAATGGTAACTGATTCAGTTAGAGACAATGATAATAACAACAAAATGGCTCCTCCAGAGTGCGCTGGACAAATCCAGGACAGAGGAGGCAGGTTTAGATGGGAGCAAACTTAAACTTGGGACAGAGATCGGGCCGTCAAACTTTTTTTTTTGTATGCTGATAATCACAAGAAACTGTTGTTTCAAAAACACTTCATGCTGACAAAGTGAGGAATGTGAGGTGCAAAGAAAGTGAGATATCTGCAAAAAGACGATGGGAGACGACAGGAATGAGGAGGAAAAGGGGTGAGAATCCTGCAGCGAGTGACACAGGAGGTGAGAGGGGAGGAAGATATTTAAATAACAGAAAACAATGTTGATGCATGTGATCCAGAAGGAGCTGAGAGACGAGCAGCAGGCAAACGCAGAGCGTGAAGCCTCCGTCTCTCACCTCCAGTCTCAATATGATCTCACTGTTTGCCTTTTCCTGCTTCCCATCTTCCCTCCATCTCACTCGGTGTGTGTTTATTCAANGGGGGGGGGGGGAGATGTGCGCCGTGCGTGGATGCAACGCAATTAGGAGCGAGCAAACCACACCTAATCGTCTTCATATCAAGTTTTAATAATGTGACGCGGCGGGGAGGAGAAAGGGAAAAAACAGGACGGTTTTTGAGAAGGCTGCAGGTTCTGAGAAGGTGAAAAGGTTTAAAGGACACCCGCTGGAAAGAAAGAGCGGGGGGAAACAGCAAGGGAACAAGGACGAAAACATACAGAAACTTTGTGCCACTGCTGGGATAAACGACCAGAGCATCACTTTACTTTTCTTCTTCTTGTTTCTTTTATGCTTTTGTCCCTGTTTGTTCCTCTCAATGAGGGTTTCTACCTGCAGTCTTATGTCACGGTGTCACAAACTCCCCGCAGCGATGAGGCAACATCAGGGGGGGACTGACATGCTCATCAGCTGTGATACCACAGCTTTTATCACTGATAAAGAAGCACTGGCACCGCTCAACGCACAGAAAAAGTACCCAAACGGAAAAAGAACTCATTATTTTCAAGAAACAATTCTCAAAGTGTAAAGAAAATGTTATAATTGCAAATTATGAATCCATTAGGAAGTCTGATCAGAAGGAAAGTAAAAGAAAGAAAAAGTTAAAGTTTTTTCTGCACTTAGCCACAAAATTCAGAGCCAAAAGTTTGGACATTTGCTCTGGTTGTTGCGCCTCTTTAATGTCACACAGGGGACCTGAACACCACCTGTGGAGCAGCAGACCAGGCTCGGGATGAGTCTTTGCCTCTAGTTGAGGGTTGTAAGTATCTGGGACTCTTGTTCATGAGAGATGTTAGGGTGGAGTGGAAGATGGATCGACTGATCGGGGCCTCATCCACAGTAATGAGGGCGCTGCTTCGCTCCGTTGTGGTGAGGAAAGAGTTGAGTCGAAAGGCAAAGCTTTCAGTTTACTGGTCCACCTACATCTCAGCCCGCAACTATGGCCATGAGGTTTGGATCATGACCAAAAGAACCAGATCCTGGATACAAGCAGCTGAAATGAGCTTCCTTCTTACGGCGGCGGCGCTCAGCCTTGGAGATGAGGAGCTTCATCGTCTGAGGGGAGCTCAGAGTGGAGCTGCTGCTCCTTCGCATCGAAAAAAGGTCAGCTGAGGTGGTTTGGGGATGTGATTAGGATGCCTCCTGGGCACCTCCTACTGGGAGGAGAACCTGAGGCAAACCTAAATATCACTGAAAAGATTATGTAACCTTCACTGGAGAGGGGGATGTCTGGGTTTCCCCTTCGTCCGTTCATGACAAGATCTTGGCTAAGAGGGAGACAACAGATGAATGAGTGAAAGTCTGCAAATTAACATTTAAACCAGCCTGGTGTGTATCAGAAACAAGTCATTTACACTCATATAAACTGAAAGCCAACGACACCAACCAAAAAAAAAAACAAAACTTAAAATAAAGTAAAAAAAATATTAACATAAGAGGTCTTAATTGAGGTCAACCAATGAGCTTTTCTGATTGGTCGATGGGCCACCAGAAGCTGGCATAAAAAGCAGATTTTTTTGGTATTTTTGTATGCTTTTGGCCCCGGGACATAAAATAATTTAATCATCATCCACATTACAACTTGCTAGATTTTGAAAAATAAAAATAACAGTGGCTGAAAAATGTATTTCCTCTTTTTTTTTTTCAAAGAATAAATTATCCTTTTGAGACGCCACCTTCTACGTTTTCATTGTTCTAGTGAATCTTTGAGACAAAACTTCCACTCTTGAAGTTGGAAACAGATGAAATTTAGCAGCTATTCCAACTTTTTTTTATTTCTAATCTCAACCCATTTTTGTGAAGCATTTTTGGATGGATTCTCTACGTGAAACATGCTACGCAAATTAAGTTATTATATGAATAAAAGAAGTCAAAACCAGTGAGAGGTCAGAGAAAATAGACGTTCACACATCTCTGCCTCCATCCATCCCTGCTTCCCTCCATCCAAATGGCAGTCGCCACTATGAAATCTTCTGTAATTGAATTTCAGATGGCTCCTCTTATAAAGTCATTAGCTGAAAAATATCTCTTTCAGAGAGAGAAGCAGAGAGAAAGGGAAATTATAAGGGGAAAGATAGGAAAAAGGGAGAAAAAGAGAGCGGAGCAGAGAAAAGCCAATGTAGGGGAGAGGGGGTGGATAAAGAGGCTCTTTTGTGTCGAGTCAGAAACTCATTTTCTTGTGCGTGGCTGAAAAGAGAGGAGAGAGTGAAGTGTTCATGCCATCCACAGCTCTCCCTCCCTCCCCCGCGAAGTGGTTCATTGTGGCAGAGTTCGACTCCTGTAATCACTTGAGACAGAGGGCGGCTGCAGGAGGAGAAGAAGAGGAGGAGGAGAACAGGAGCTTGTTAGCACATTAGGAGCTGAGAGCAGTGCTGGGATCTGGGTGTGTGTGCGGCAATGTTTGCATCCAGAATGTGTGTTTTTATTTTGGACTTACGTGTAGGGAGTCTGACAGCATCCAAACCCCGGAAACTCACATTAATTATCAATGCAACACAATTATTTTATACATTTTTAAATGAAATGAGGTGTTTTAAAGTTTTAGTTCACACAAATGTGTGTTTTAGAAAGAATGACAGAACTGAATATTGATTTACTTGGAGCTGGCACCAATTATTTACATTAAAAATTATAAAAATAAAAACTTTTAACCTGATTTTCCAGCTCCTTTTCTTACTAAAACAGATCTATGACACTAATCTGGTTAATATTCATAATTTCTGCAATTTTTATATTTATAGCTATATAGACATTTCTTATTATTTTAAAAAATGTCAAACAGCTTATTGATTATTGCTGAATTACTGGATTCTGATCAGTTCACACACAATGAATGAACGTAATTCAGTATTTCAAATTTTGATCTAAATTCACGTTTAAGTTAAAGCGTCTCCTTTCCTCTGAGCTCATATTTGCTGTTTCTTAATATGATCGATTTGTCCATAAAGCTGCTCCCGTTCACATCATTTTCTGCCCATAAAGACTACATTTAACTGTGGTTGCTTTTAAAGCCCTTTGAGGATGATGGGAAATAATGGCAACTCTTCTGTGTGACGTAGCAAAGATTTGATCTGAAAGTCTTTGGTAAACAACAACAACAAAATAATGTCGCAACAGCGCTCAGTTTAAGTTCCTCAAACAAACCTGTTCACTTTAAAAAGATATAAGCATGATTCATAAATGCATTCATGTGACATTATTGATCCCTTCAGCCGTGGTTCTTGTTTCACATCATATCCTCAGAGTAATCGAAGACATTTTAAAGGAGACCATGCTTGTAAAAAAAGTTTTTAAACAATAAATTTGACAGTGAGGTGTCTCACAACCACAAATTATTAACAAAATACTTTATATTCAGCCACACACAAATGAGACATAAGATTAAAATCTGTGCAAACTAACTTGAAAACTACATCTGCACAAAGATTTATCAGCAAACTGGAACCAAATCAAACATTTAAGTAAACCAGAATAAACTAAATCTTTCTTTTTGCCCCCTTTTTTGCAGTCTAGCCGAGCTAAATTTGTTTAACAAATCTTTATCACACAATGTTTTTCCAGTGTTCACCAAATTATTGAACCCAATTTGAAGAAAAAAATAATATAAACCTCATAAAAATGACCCTCTTTTAATCTCGAAATGTAAACAGAGAGATATAAAAAGTAGTGAAACATCCCAAAAAATAAAAGTTTTACAACCCTCAGTTTGGAAAAACTTAAAGATGAATTAAAAATAAATATCTGAAAATGAAGCTGATGATACATTTCTCTCTTGTTTCTCTTGCCTCATTACTCTGATGTGAAGAACAGACATAAATAGGTGAATAAATAAAAGCTAAGACTATAAAATATTTAAGGCTTAATAAAGTTGATCTAACACAGCTGTGACAGGGTTGGCTTTAAATGACATTGAAATTTAACTATTATTGATCCACCTAATGATGTCTTTTTGACAGAAACCTAATTTTTATGACTGTTTTCCTTCTGAACAACAAAAAACTGTATTTTAACGAAGCCATTCAAGTCAAGAATGCATTTAATCATTTAAGGAAATACAATAATTTTTCACACAGCGTAGGTTTCATTATGGTTATACATGTAAGGGTTCGTTATGAGGTAATTAGACTTAAGTCTGTAACACATATATGACCCAAATACAGTGTTTTTGTCTCTTGAGATGCTCTGTCAGACCTTTATTCTGCCACACTGAGTTCTCCCTCCCATTCTGGGCCTTTGTCCGTTTAGTTTTGTCTTTGCAGATGTATAAAATAAATGTGTCACTCCTTATGAGGCAGCTGCTTTGTATTTGCATAAAGTAGGACAAATCCTGCTGTGACAACTGAGTGATTTTCTATTCTGAGAGGAACAAAATTATGTTTAAAAACAAGATAACTAGACCATTTTCTAAAGTCCATCTAGAAGAGACCTCTCGTCAGAAACACACAATCTCAGTCAGCATCTCCCAAACACACACACACACTATCTGTCCTCTCCACCCCAGGCTTTGGAATAGACAACAGAGAGAAGGACATCAGAGGGATAATACAATTGGAAAAGCTTAACAGCATGTAATGATAAACCTGTGCGTGTTTGTGTGTGTGCCTGTGCCCAAAGGAACAAGTTAATGGGCTTATATCTTTCTGTGATAGCAGTGATATAAAGGCTTTGTGATTTCATTATGAGTGTGTGTGTGTGTCCACGTACGCCAAAGATGAGGACAGAGATAAGTTGGTCTAATGCACGACTTACCGTTGGCAGATAACGGGCATGAAAAAGACACCCACCCACCCGCAATCATATTTCCCCCCAATTCATCTGCTCTTTAACCCGATGTAGAGGCAGAAACTGAGGAGAAAAACAGACGTGATACATTAATTGGCCCCTTGTCACCCCACTATTTCACCTTCTGACATGTGTGTGTGTGTGAGCACACACCAAGACCTTCACCCTCCTAACCTGCACCGCTGGGGAGCCCTAAAGCTGCCAATTATAACACACACACACACACACACCCAAGGCCGTAATAATAATTCTCTATTAAAGAGATAGATTATGTTCTTATCTGCAGGCAGTGTCCACACACATACACACTGATATTAATCCTCGTAACATGGAAATAAGAGGTGACAAAAAGTAAAGCCAGGCTTTGATTCTGGTCAAAGCTGCAAATCTTTCTGCCAACAGCAGCTGTTCATCAGAAACATTAAAGCTGATGATCATCTTGTTAAAATACAAACTTCTGGTGAGAAACAGACTTCAGATCTTTATTTTTTAATGTGCATTTTAATGGGATGTGCACCATCCACTGAAACATTTGACTTCAGTATACAGAGGAGTTCGTGACTGCCCAAATCACCAGCCTTACACCACCGTGCTCACAGCAGCTGTGCTAATACGCCGTGTTTGGTTTTCTCCGAACGAGCTGCTTCGTTTTATGACCGAACATTTCTGTTTTGGTCTCATCTATCCAAAAACATTGTTCCAGAAGTCTTATACTTCGCTTTCACTGAGAAGAGGCTGGAAATTATTCTGTAACAATTAATTAATCAGCTTATTCACACAGATGAACTGATTGTCAGTTATTCATAAATATCCTCAGGGCTTCAGTCTCTATACTTCCTCTTTAAGACAGAATCCAAAATGACTATTAGACCTCATGATACACAGTCTGCTGTGCTGCACTTCTCAGTCTTGGCCATCCACAAGATCCCCTCTTGAATCTTAAACACCTTGTCACATAAAATACTTACATTCACACACCAAGTCACAAAGTGCATTCACACACTGGCGCACACACACACGCCGCAGATTAACTTGTTTACCAGTCGGAGGGGGGTCTGCTCCAACAAGGTGTGATCGAGCCACTGATGGCTGCAGCTCATGTGTCTGCACAGCTCTCGGTGACAGGCATGTACGTGCGCACACAAACATGCACACAAACAGATATTTGGTCACGCAATCAGGACACGACATATATTTCAGGAGCTGGAGCGAACAGATGAAAGAAAATTAAGTTCTCCGAGTTAATTGAGATCAGAGAGTGGTATCTATCAGTTCTAATGCTGCCACAGAGGGTTTGTGAGAGACTCATTTCTGGCTTTTATCTAAAAGTTGTGTCTGCGTGAAAATTAGCAGCTTAGAAAACACCTTTAAGCAACAGGGTTAAGTGTTTTCTGTGCGACATGATGATTTCCACCTTCCAGCATGTGCTTACTGCGGACTACATGATGATTACTGCACAGCGAACCTGTTGATTTATTGAGAAAATGATTTCCAATCCGAGCAGATTAACCTGCATAAACATATGAGGTTATAATCTGTGCCTGTTGAGTAGATAGATGCCCTCAAAGCATCACACACAAACACACACTTTTCCCAAAGGAGACGTGGAAGAGATTAGCTACGACCTCTTCCCCTCACCCCCTTCTTTTCATTTCCTCTGTCCACTCGACGGGAAACAATTAACCAAAACCACCTCCCCTCCTCCTGCCTGCGTTCACACAAACCAATATTTAATTCTTTACCCTGACTAAAAACCAGCTCTGTAACCTAATCCTGATCATGCCTTTGAGAATTAAATACAACTCATGTTTTAGTGCTTGTTTTTTTTTCTTAATTTGCTTGCATAGGCGCCTGCTTTTGGTGTATTTTTAAAGAGAAGTGCTTATTTTGTCACTGACAATTTCTCATTTATAGCTTGGCCAACCATTTGTATATTTTTTAAATAATAATATTTCAACATATGGGTCTATTAGGCTCAGCTCCACTTGTTTATTGCTGTGGATTCTCAGTTTAACTAGATTGGTTTAACTAATCTTCATTCACTTGTCGAATACACCAGCATGGATTTAATAATTTCAGTCTTTTTGCTTCAGTTTTTATGCTTCTTCAGGAAAAAAAGTTTAGTTTTTGAGTGTGTGTCACAGATTTGTGTCATTTTCAAAAAAAAAATAAATCATATATATCATTTTAAAGGACAGCACTTCGGTGTTTGATGGTTTCTCATGGTTGCAGTGAAACATGGAGGAGTTTATGGATAACATGACCCCATTTCAGCAACATTTTAGCATCAGCAATAAGAAAATGGTGTTTTTTTTTTAAGGTTCTGCCCTCACCTTCCTGTCATGGTGAGAAACACACACACACACACTCCTTGTCACACACAGCAGATTGTAGCCTCACTTGGACAATGAGCTCTATTGTGGGAGCTGTCAAAGAGAAGCCAAGCAGGCCGCTAGGCGTTTGGCTGCCATCGGTGTGAGTGTGTGAGTGTGTGTGTGTGTGTGTGAATATGGGGGATAATAGCGCTACATGCCCAGAGCTGCCATCATTTCACAGGGAACAGAGTGTGAAAGAGAGGAAGAGCTGGTGACACACACATGCACACAAACGCAGCATCGCTATCATCCTGAGCCATATGCTGACCCCAGCCCCAGTAAAGCTATCTCTGCCAATCAACTACTAACGGGGACGTCCCACACATGCACTAATCCTGAGAGGGAAACGTATACACAGACGCCGTCATGTGCACAAGTATACATGGATAGGTGATGTATATTTGAAAACACACAGACACTTGCTGGCAGATTGTGAGTCTGTGTTTGTGCAGTGGCTTTGTATCTTTCCAACATTGTTTCCCAGAAGCACAATCACCCAGAAGCAGATGGAGGACTGCCACTGCTGTCACACACACACATTTTCTACACCAAACTACACGTGCATCCTTACAGACAAACACATAAATTTACTGACATAAATAAGTGCAGCCTAAATTCTGATCATATCTAACAGAAACCTCAGACACAGAGAAAGAAATGGTGGGGTTTTTTTGTAGCAAAGTCAGTCACGTTGATTTTACGTTGACTTTTTTTGTCAAAATTCTGGTCCAGATGCACCCGAAGCCACATTACGTGATATGAAGCTGAACTGAAGTATTTCGGCATTAGCTGCCGCCTAAGGAGTGGTGACACTAATATATCACTCAGCGGGCTGCTCCTTACTTTCATCTGGTATAATCTGTGAGTTCAGAGGGGTTTACTGATGGTGGTATGCTGCCCCACGCTGACCACAGATTTGCTGCTATGTGTGTTTGAGCCATTGGAGGGCACAGAAAGTTCTTCACCTGGTGAAGGCTGCATTTTCCTCCCCACGTGAATGCAGAGTGGGGAGTTTTGGATTGCTTTTCTTGCTGCAGTGAGCTGATATGCGAGATAGAGCTGTGCTCACACACAGCTGTCCCAGCAGCCTGGCACTCTGAGGGAGTGTGCTGTGTGCTTTTTGGATGGCTCTGGTCATGGTGAATGAAAGATCAGAGGGAGAGGAAAGGCAGATGGACCGCCCCGAGGGCCAAGAGACAGAGAGAGGGAGGGAGGAGGGCAGACAGGAAGAGAAAGAGGAGAAAAATGCCAGTTATCATTGACATACTTCACCCCGCCAACCTGCCCTCCATCGCTCTGTTACCCCACTTGTTTTCTGAGCGAGCTCCTCCACTGGATCCTCACAATGAGGAAGGACGAGCAGTCGCACAGCTTTATGCAGAGCTTGAACAATTTATGCAAAAAGATGTTAACCCTCATGCGTAATGAGCCATAATCTCCAAATATGTCTACTAAATACCACTGATTACACTCATCTATAAAGCTACACATCTCTATCTCTAAATCTGGTAGTTGTCGCACTAAAAAAACAGAGAAAGTTTGAGATGCATTCATTTGACCCAAGCCAATTTTGTGTATTATTACAGCTTTTACCAGCTCTCTCTGTCTGTAATATCTCCCACAACCAAAGGTGAAGCATTAATCTTTTCACCTGTGTCTGTGTGTGCTTGTGTTCGTTGGTCTGTATGGTTAGATAAACCTCTCATAAATCACTGGACAGATCGTCGGGTTGACATCTACAGCTGATCAACTTCTGGAGTCAACAGCCAAAATGTCTATACTTCAGTGAATTTTACAGATACTGAGCTAAAATTTGGTGTGGTAGTAGCTGAGTTTCATTCCTATTTGCTTAAAACCTTGGCATAAGCTATTGGAATCAACTATATATGTCTGTTAGCAAAATATCTCATATACCACTGGATGGATTTCAATGAAACTCTCAAAGTAATTAATGGTTGTACGTCCACAACTGATTAATTTATGGAGTCAACCTAAATCAGGATAGCTGTCACAGATAATTGCTGTTAGCCTACACAAAGTGAATTTTTTTACAGATGTTAAGCTAAATCTTGGGGTGGTAGTAGCTGACAGTCTTATACAAGCAGCACAAACTTCAAGCACTAACAGATCATGTGAGATATTGCATGAGACTGTGGGTAATATTACTTTGAAGGTTTGACCAAAACGGCTATAAGTCTCTTTTTACTTAACATAAGATCATCTTAGTTGAAATCTCCCTGGAAAGTAGTGGACGATATGCATTCCTTCAGGAAATTCTAGGCCTTATGTTACTTATAAAGTTTTCAGTCTGAAATGTTCACTATGAGATGTCTTGAGGTCAATATTCTCCTTCCATGCTCCTGCGTTTTGTTTTTTTTGTCATTCAATAACCACTCTGAAAGGATTCTTATAACGTCATCGTGGGTTTCTTTTAAGGACAATTAGATGTCACAAACAAGATGATAAGAGGAGAAAAGAAGCTGAATAAGGAAAGGAAAATAAACTAATATGAGGAGGATGAAAAACAGACAACATGACAGAAGGAGAAGTAGAAAAAGATTCACTAAGATAAGAGCGTTGTGGAGTCGGCAGAGGTAATGGACGGGCAGAATTATGGAGAAATGATGAAGGGCACAGAGTGACAGAAGAAAATTTAAGAGCATAGCAAGGGATGTGAACTCAGACATACAAATCCAGGGAGTTAAAGTATAAAAAGAAAGCAAAGAAAAAGGGAGGGAGAGGTGGTGATGGAGGAGAGGAGTGAGTGTAGCAGAGAGATGGGGAGTCAATAATGACTGATTACTGTAATTCAGCCTGTCAGAGGCATCGACCTGCTGCTACCACCGATCAATACACACCAGGACACTCGCAGACACACACACAAACACTCAGCAATAAGAATCAAAGAGACACACGTGTGTCATCACATGCACACAGTTACACACATATACACACTCAGTCGGGAAAATCTCGCGCAAAAACGTACAGCTAAGGTGCAACAGGGTGCGTACGCACACACGCACAAGCTCAAACACATGACCGTCAGGTAGGAACTCCAGAAATCTTTGAGTTTTGTGGCTTTCTTCTCTTCTGAGATGACTTCCACAACACATATTACCTCGACTGGAGACAAGAGAGGCGAGAGAGAGAGAGAGCAGGATTCAAAGTCGATGGAGGAGAGAAAACTCCAAATAAAATGAGAGGAACTGAAAAGAAAAACGGGGCAAGTTGTGAATAAGGAGGAAGAATCTGAGTGGACGGATGGGACAACAGGAAGGAGACGGCAAAGACAGAAAAGAGCGAAGGATGTCAAGACAAGAAAGTGAAGGAAATCAAAAACATGTCTAAAGTTTGTGGCTCATCATTTTAAACCTCGTCTTAAACATCCTGCAGAAATATTTAACCTTTATTAGTTATTTTACTCCTTTGTTACCAATTTCATACAAGACAACTTTGCCAAGGACTAATGATGATTAAAAGAGGTTCTCCAGTGAAGTTTGTTATTTTTGTTTTACTCAGTTTTGCTGGGTTTGTCAGTATATGAAAAAGAACCGACTCAATCAAGAACAGGAAAGAGGCACGAATGGAAAGCTTTTCAAAATAAAATACCCTGCAGACAAATGTATATAAAAAGATAAATATATAGGCAGGTTTATATTTATATATAGACCGATCCCTGGTCTGGAGGTTGGGGACCATTGACATAAACCATAAAAAATAAACTATTTACATGTATGATGACACAAATACACGATTACAGCTGAGAGATTCAAGTCCTGCTGTCAAATATTCTGCTGATTCAAGCAGTGGTGACGTGGTTCAATGTTTATAAATGTTTACTAAGATCATCAAGGAACGGACTAGGCAAGGTTTAAAACTTTTGTCTTAAAATAAATGTGTGAAGCATGTTTTATGGTAATGATATGCTCAGTGTAGGTGTATGTTTAACATATATTGAAAAAAAAAAGAAGTATTTTGAATCACGTGAAAGCTTATAGGATGAACGGAAACAGTGCAGGTTTATTTTATCGAACTGAGCTGTAAAAACACGAGTCAGCGAACTCACACAAATGATTGCCGCGGTGATAAAAGTTGTCACCACTGTGCAATCGAGCTCTAACTATTTGATTACAAGAGAAAGAAGTGAAAAGGAAAAAGGAGGGACATGCAGAAAGATGCAGGGACGCTGTCATTAAAGGATCAAATTGCCGGCAGTCCAGTTTAAAAGAATATCTGATTATAAATGCAGTTGCTTTATTGAGTATGTGAGGCGGTTGTGCGTTGCTGTAATCATCAGCGTGCGAGTGTCCGTGTCTGTCTATGAGACGACAGAGCAAAGCCTCTCATTTAGAAGCAGACCTATAGAGGAGATCCATCAATAAGTATTGACTTCTGGCTTCTTCAGACCAAACTACCATCACATCGGATCAAGCAGAGAAACTGCGAACGCGCACGTTCTCTTCCTTTCCTTCACACTTTGGCTGCTCGCTCCAACACACACCAACTTTCTGTGCACGACAAAAATGGATGCTTGAAACGAAACACGGCTCCTTCACAGTAAAACCAAGAAATCCAAACGTTGCTGGATGTTGATTTGCTTCTCTTAATCCTCGAGCAGAGCAACAAAACTTTCGGGAAACACTGGGGTACTTTTACTACCTAAAGAAGGACAACAAAATCCACAATTTTAGAAGCTGAACAAAAGTTATCAGGGAAATTAGGACACAACAAAAACAAACATCTATTTTAGACCTTTGCAAACCTGCTAGTGATGTTTTTAGATGTTTCTTGATACAACAGTCATCAGAAACAAAATGTCGTATTTATTATTACAATAGTTTCCTGTACAGAAACAGATACAGTGTAGCTGAGATCTGATGACTTTAAAGTGTTGTATTTATGGATGGAAACTTCAGTCTTTTCTTTCTCACACTGCTGGAAATAAATCTGAAAACAAACAGCTAAAGCTGGAAAAGTGCAGATAATTGAAGCTCCTAAAACCTATTTGGGATTTTGGTGACAAAACTCTGACTGCAGTTGGAAACACAATCAGAAGACGGACTGATCTGAGCTAAACTTCTTCTACATTTGATATGAACAAGACGTATAAAAGGGTTCTTTTAAAACTTATTGTTGGATACTAGAACATGTGGAGAAGCTTTTACAGGCTCAAATGTATTTTTAAACATCAAATGGAAAAATGTTTTGCAAGAAAACTGCGTTTGGAAGCGAGAACAAAAGAAACAACGCCAATTTATGGGAGTATATCTGAAAGTATTTTGGGCTGAAAACATTTACTGGATAAGATTGTTGGGATCGTTTTGAGATTTTTAGAAAAATGCTGATCAGTGGAGAATTTCCGAGCGAGTTGCCTCAATGTTGTGAATTTTATTTTGATCATTTTAAGCAACGATTGGACCGGTTGTGACAATATGTTGCATGTGCTTACTTCTACACGAGTTGTATTTGGAGAGCTCTTACTCATGTTTCATACCATTTCCTTATTGAGAAAATGAGAAGTAATTGTTTTGATTTAGCACAAAAACAACACAAATAACCCCCACATTAGAACGAGGAAACGCAGGATGGAAGAACAACTTTAAATTGCCTACCTTCAACCCTTAAGTTCTTATATTTAATATTCGGATGGTTTCAAAGGATACAAGTTCTGGTAGAGAGGAATGAGGGATTTCAGGGCCCGGCTTGCATTGATCGCCGTGGCTCGAACCATGGTGGGTAAAATCTTCATGTCCACGATGGCCCCATCGAACAGAGGACCGAAGAACGGCACCTACGAAAGAAGCCAATAACTTGAACAGGCCAAATCCAAACAGGAAACGCGCGTTGGTGAAAGAATACTTTCTGGAGAACTAACAGTCAAATATTGACTGAGACAATATTCGATTCAGCCAATGGCTTTCTGATTTAATTCAATACTTTGCTTGTGGAATTCACCAAAGAGAATAATGTCCAGCTCTTATTGAGTTTGTTTGTAGACCAGGTCTTGAAGCCATGCCTTCTGTGGTTGAATACATGAGCTTTCAGGACAACAACAGAAGCGATATCTTATCTAACTTGTTCTTGGATTCTTCATAATTCAATATTTTTCCTTGCAGAATGAATGAAAGAGAATATGATTATGCTATTAGTGCTGTGGTATCTATGTCACAGAGAAAAAAAAGCAGCTTTTTATTGTGTTAGGTCTTGTTTGAAATAGAGTTATGCCATCAGTGCTGCGGCATTAATGTCTGTGTGCTTTAGACCGATACATTAACCAGATCAAAACGACTCGGGGGCAAGACGTTCTGCAGGATCGTTGGGAAATATGGCTGCATTTCTGTGTAGTCAACACAAATTCATGCATGAAAACACAAACCTGGTCCTTTTACGTTTCATAACTAACGTAAAGCCTCTTTTAAGAGTTTGAAACAGAAAAAAAACAAAGATATTTTCGAACCAAGATATTTTCAGACATGTCGCCTTAACTTTAACAAGAGACTAAAATGCACATTATTTAATAATTACTGATAAGATCCATGTAGCTCTAAGTGCCATCTATTAAGACACATTGCATAATTACACATTGCAGAACGATGATGTTTTTTCCAAATATCTTGGTCACTTTAAGTGTGAGCTCTTAAAACAACAACCATTCCTGTGGTACAACTTGAATTTTACATCATTTTTGAGCTGCAGAAGAAATTAAACCTGATGATTGAGACAGAAAAGTAAAAATAAAAATCTAATGATGATTGTGATGAAACCCATAACACTGTGTGCATGTAGAAGTGTTGCTGCAGATTTAACCACTTTAGATGGTCTTTTTTTCCATCTTTAAACATTTTAGAAATAAATTAAGTTGCCTTAGAAACCTTTTAACTCAAGATACATTCAAACATTAGAAATATTTAGGCACCCGATGACCTTAAAGCGACATCCGACAGGTTCTGCTTCCCTTTTGGTGTTGAAGGTTCTCCCTTCAGAGCCCCGCTTAACATCTAAACCAGGGATGTTTTACTTGTTTCTCTGCTCCAACACACCTGATTTAAATTAATAGATGATTAACAGGCCTCTGCAGAACATGAAGAGGTGATTTAACCTCTGAATCAGGTGTGGTGGAGCAGAGAAACAAGGAAAACATCCAGGATGGTGGCCCTCGAGGACCAGAATTGGACACCCCTGATCTAATCCCTGCGGTTGAAACAAAAAGGGGCCGAGGAGATGAAGGCCCAGAAAAACCCAGATTCCTGGATAAAAAAAAATTCCTGTGGCTGAAACGCATCCTCGGTGACATCCTCAGAACCAGGCCAGTACAATTACACTGATTGGCCAATGATTTTCACAACAATTACAGCTCCACTAAAGGTGGCTTGTCTAGTTATTACTGATTAGAGCAGTGGGGGATTAATTATCATCCCGGATTTTAAATAACCTGCTGTTTCAGCATGTCTGCGTTTCAGGAAATTCTGAGGAAACACTGGCATGTAAAGTGACTGCATAATTGAACAGATTATTGACAAATGGTAGACTTTGATTGCTTAGATGTTTTGTTTTTTTTCTTACCTCTGGCTTTTTGAGTATTTGGATGGAATACATGTGGTTCTTCATGGGGTAGATGATGATTAACACATCTCCAAATTCAGTGGGGATGATCCCTCGACGGTAGTCTCTGGAATGTTCTGACCAAATGATGTGGACTTCGTCGTTGCCCAGGTGTCGGAGCTGAAGACAAATGGACAGAAGAAGAATTAATATTAGAGTCTTATTTGATACATAAACAAAAAAGGCTTCAAACAGAGAGCTGGACGAGCTGTATCCATCATAACTCAAGGCTTCTGATTGTGTGTGTGTGTGTGTGTGTGAGATAGCTGGCCCTGAGTATGATGGAGTGAGTGTGAGAAGATGGAGAGTCGACGACATGATAGAGTGAAGCCCTGGAAAGATGAAGTACAAGCTGCAAGACGGATGGGATTGTGTGTAATGCTGCAGAATGATGTGTGTGTGTGTGTGAGGTTCGAATTCACTCAGCAGGTTCCAGTCAGAGCTGGTGAAAGCTCAGTCATTAACCTTGATGTCTGTCAACACACACACACCAGTTCCTCACGCTCCTTACTCCTCTGATTTGTCAAACACCTGGAGATGGATGTCAGTCTCGGCCACGAGAGAAAACAGAATGTCATTTCCTTTTAAACACCAGCTAAAAATCATCAAATCTTCTATAAAGTCACTGTTTTATACTTACACTGGTGAGCAGAAGTCCTCATTTCTTTATATTTTGCTTCCAAGCAGGCAGATTTTCTTGAAAACCTTTTTAAGTGGTCCTAATCAAGGCTTTCAGACAACTTGGACAAGAAAATGTTTTAATTTCTACAAACAAACCTGTCAAAAAACACATGTTCCCATTCCTATTAATGCATCTTAAAGACGCTAACGATAAATTGGTACGACGGATCTAATGTATTTTAGAACCTAAAACGTAAAATATCTTGAGACAAAGTTCGGCGTTATTGTAAAAAATAAAAAAAAAGAGGAAATGGGACAGATGTGAGGGTCAAAATCAGAAGCATGAGGCCAAAAAAATTCTCCAGCAGATGAACAATATCTAAAAGTCTTGTCTTTAAAACAAATAAAGACAATGCCTCGTCCTTTTGTAGCTCATCTACTGTATGTAAAGGTTTTAGCTAATAGCTGTGTGAGAATCAGATGTCTGACAAACTGTATTATCTTTGGTATTTTTTATGGATTCAAGAAAAAAAAAGGGAACAAAGTGGGTCTTTGAGACAGGCTGGTGTTAATAAAGAACCTAAAAATCCAGCTAAGTTGGTTCTTTTGTAAGTTGTCTGTTATGTGTCAACAACACGGCTCATCCCTTGAGTTTAGCAGCCTTTTTATTCCTGAATGACTCATCAGAAAGTCTGTAACTTTTCTGATTAAGACCACTTTAAAAAGATTACAAGAAAGTCTGGCTGCTTGGAGGAAAAGGATGAAGAGATGAGGGATGACGGACGACTTTTAAACAATACTGTGTGCCCAAATAAAACAGCTCATCTTCATAAAGCAGAGAGTTTGGGATCCCATCTGGAAGTTTTCTCTCCTGCTTGCCATAAAATCAGCTCAGATTATTGTCACTGAACAAAGTTAAACACCTAAATAAAAACCCTTCACCTCACTCATTATCTGATTTATCTTAACAAGTGAGACCGTAGTTTGATATTTCCATCATGCTCAAAATAAATCATTTAATATAAACTTCCAACTAGCAGGCTTTAGTACGACTGCACTTAGAAAGTGAGATTTAGAGACGTTAAGCAATAGTTTAGGAGTCTGTTCATGTTGCGTCAACGTGCTTTTTAAACATTTCTCCAATGCAGACCGTCATTGATGCTACGGTCAGTTCACGCGATGCACTTTTAGTCATTTTATTCGTGGTTTGAGCAGATGGCTTATGACAACGCCGCGCTGCAGAAAGAGAAACTTGGACGAGAGCCCCGCGTAGGACTGAACCGATTGTGTTTGTGTGGTGGGGTGATTGATGATAAATGTCTGCCAGTATGTAACCTCTTTGTGGACACATCTGTCAAACTGCGCCTGCACGTGTTTGTAAGCCTGCGTCTGTGCGTCTTTCTCCAGCGTTAACGCAAATTTATAGCCGCGTAATTATTTGTGCAGACCGATGTTAATAAAACCTTTCGTGAATGTGCGCTGAACAGGTCTCGGTTTGTGTGTATGTGACTATGCATGCGTGATGGGGCTATCAGCTGATCAGTGAGACGGATGGTGTCGGGCCAGACGCCGGTAATCCAATCAGGGGCCCGAAGCCATGCGATAGGCCGAGAAGCAGGAAGTATGATCTGATTAAAAGGACATTACGGCCATGTGCAGGGCACTCAGTGCCTGAGGGCTGACAGGTGTGATTACACACAAACGCAGATATAGACACATACAATAAAAGCTGCCCGTCTAGACACTGATACAAGCTTCCCGACACGCACAAACGCACACATGATTGCTGCTAAGAGTCAGAGGAAACTCAGCATCATGATGAGCTGCAGCACATCTGGGTCTCACTGCTCTCCTCAGACACGGTTTTTATGGAGATATGAAAAAAGGAAGAGATCCCTCGCACCATGCTCATAAACTATTTAATAAACTGCCATTTGAGGGAAGATATTACTTGGAATCAAGAATGATCAGAATGTGCAACGGCTTCAATCCACAGGTAATAAGGCCGTTTAATTCCTAGCCCCTCTGGAGTTACAGTTTCCTCATAATAACATGTCATTTTGGCTTAAAATTACTACTTTGTACTGCGCAAAATGGAGACACGGGGAAGTCGCTGAATTTGTTCGAGAGAACAGAAGCTTTAGCTGCGCCTCAAACACTGTCATTCAGCTGTTTTTATTCTTTTTTAGCTTATTTGGATTCGATGCTGAGGGGAAAAGAAAACTGCTAAAGGTAGAAAGGAACATCAAGGAGGAACATCCTTCCTTTCCTCTAAAAACCTGATGAGAAATCAAATCAAAGTCCCACAATAAATACTTACAAGTTACTAGGTCAACTATATTACTGTTGCTGGGTTAATTAAAGATTTGGTTCCTTTCTAATTACTGTAATAAATGCCTGAATAAAGAGAAATATTTGTTTTTATCACAGAGATGCTGCTCCAGAAAGAGGCTGGTTTCTCACATATGTTTCTGTGAGCTGTTTCTTTCCAATGAGGAGAAAGAATAAATGCCTGAATGTCCCTGGAATATGAAGTCAGAGCTGCATTTGTGTTGGTTTGTTACCTTCTTGGTGAGGTTTTGGTCCTGGTCGTGAGGCATGCGCGTTGAGACGTGGTAGATGACCTCGGTGGTGGAGGTGGCGTAGTAAGGTGTCGTCTGACCTGTGCTGCGATTTCTCTGAAGGCCTCCCATGAAGCCGCAGTGGGTGGTGAGGTCCACCTGAAGCACACGCAGACATGCAGTATAAATTAGAAAAACACCTGAACCTTTAACTACCTTTTAGGCACCAATGAAGTCCAGACTCTACACCTAAAACTAAAAATATGTATTAAAAAGCGCTCTGCACTTAAAGAGGTGTCCTCGGTTATAAAGGAAAAGGTCACTTTCTGATCTTCTGCTTCTGTGGTTTTCAAACAAAATTATTTTAATTTTTACTATTTGAAAGGTTTGTTTTAACAAACATGACCAAGCAGAAAAAATGGACTTCAGTTTATACGGTTTGAAGTCTCTTTTTTCAGGTTTTCCTGTTTTATGTCTTTTTAAAGAAGGTTCTTAGAAATTAAACCATTGAGGGACAACTTAACAGCTTATGAGTACAAATACCTGGTTCAAAAAACAAAAAAAGTATCAGCTACATTTACTTTGGTTCAGATATCTGCTTTTCATGCATGAAAAAAATATAAAGTTTAAAAATTAAAATAAAAATTATTAGAAGAGTGTATTGAAACCAAAACATGGGTGCATTTTATTCATAATAGAGATGAATAGTGTTTAAAATATTAGAATATAAATACAAAGAACTACAATATTGTGATTAGTTTTAGACCATATCGCCTTGAAATACCTAAAACTCTTCAAAGTTATTAATATCAGTATTTGAAAAATAAACACCACATGTTGAATCTCAAACTACTTTAAATATTCCTGTTTTATAACATGCTATGAAAACCCATGACTAAATAGTCAATCTGTCACAGAAAATACAACTAAATGTTATTATCTTTACCCATTTTTAATAATATACACGGGGCAATCACATTAAATAAAATAAACTAATAAAAGAAAAGAACTAAAAGTAATGTAGGATGTGTAAAACTGTAGTTTTACCTCCCAGCCGAGTCCTGAAACAAAGTCTTCATAAGCCTGGCTGCCTGCTGTGTTCGTTAATATGGAGTGTTTATCCTCTTGACCTTCGGCCACGTAAAACACTGCTATCTTATGAGTCTCACGGCTGAAAGGCAAAGAAAGGAAACGATAATGGCCGACACGGCAACAACGGAGAGCTGAAAACGCAGCGCACAGATGGATTAAATTAAAACGGAGTAACGTAAAGTTGGGAGTGGAAATTAGAGAAAAGCGCTCACCACTGACGCGAGTCCAGATTCTTCAGCTCCCGCAGTAATTTCTCATTCTTCCTCAACAGATGAAAGTTACTCCTGGAAGACACAGATCATTACTTTATGTATTTAAAACCCGTCTTTCAATCTGTGGCTGTCTGTTGAGACACGAACAGAAGAATAACAGCGTGCCGACTTGTTTTTTTATTTTTATAAATGTATATAAACAACAACTTCTGGAGGGCTACGGCAGCGTATGAGCCGATCATGAGCTCCAAAACTCTAAAAATTCATGTTTAAAAGTTACGTTGGAAGGTATTTAAAGTATTGAAAAAACTAAGTTACTCATTGTTGTAAAAGTCTCTTTTTCTTCCTCAATCCCATATCAGGGTTGAATTGTTTTAAACAGCAGGGTGTTTGTGTGTGCATCCTTCCTCGCCTTGTCTACATCAACTTAAACCACATTTGTAATCGACTGCCTTAGCAAACTTGAGTTTTTTGGCATCCTGTCATCATCAAAGGATTCAATAATGACATATAATAAGATAAATGCATTATATTTTTTATATTGTGAGTAATAAGCTGGGAGAGGCCATATAAGCTGTTACGTTAACGCACAAGCAACAAGTCTCTCTGACCGCGACTTCCACACTTTCAGGCTTTGCAGATAAAAAAAAGGGGGGGGGGTCGTGTTTTTAATGAAAACAAAAGCTTTTCATGCAGAAAAACTCGCTCAGAGGCCGTTGAAAATGTGCCAACGAGTGGCCATCAACCTCCGTATCGCTGATATAAAACCAAAACTCGAGCTGTGAGGCTTGGAGTGGACTGATAATGACACGTCGTTCTTTTCACTCCGAGAGAAAAGGAAAAGAGGAAGAGAGCGCAGGAGATAAAGAGGGAGAGAGAGCAATTTGCTCTTTATTAAACTCATACTTGGTAATGGCCTCATTCTCTGCTCTCAAAGACTCCATTTACACCCTGGATTATAGGGAAAAGCATAAAAGGGGGGACACACACGCACACACGTGGCTGACTGTCAGTATCTTGGTGTCTGTAATGCCCCATATGAATACCTGGAGAGACAGTAACAGATGATTAGACAATCACTTTTCTTTCATTCCAATCCATCCATCTCCTATTCCCCTCTTGCATCCAACTTTCTTGAGCTTTCGTTTCCATTTTCTGTCGCCTTTTTTTGCATTTTTAAAAAAATATTATTATTATTATTATTCTGACTCTACATCTACATGATTCATCTTGTTTTCCAATTTGCTTCTCAATCATGCCTTTCTTCAACGACAGCTTTTTATTCAAACTCCAAATGGGTTGAGTCTGATCAATAGAGCACTAAACTCATTATCACACACACACAAGCACTGTGTGTTAAGAAGTCTATTGTGTGGGCTGAATGCAGAAAGTGTAATTCCCTGGATAAAGTATAAAGAGAGATGAGTGTCCATTAGCTGGCCAGCCACATTTAAAGTGATACCTCGACATTGTGTGTTTCAGTCCGGAGTCATTGAGAAGATGAAATGCTGCATGATGTGAATGGGAAAAACCTTGTTGTCTAATGAGCTCAATATGCTTCGGGTTTTTTTTTTGTTGCATTTGCATTAAGCAAACATTTGGTTTGTTCTAGGGAAGATGAAAATCACAGAATACATCCCACACATGCCTCACAAAAACACAGAAAAAGTGACATTTATTAAAAACTCAGCCAAAATAGGGGAAAAAAAAGATCTTGAGCTTAACGTCATCTTATAGAGGAAACAAAAACCCTTCAGAAAAAAGGGATGAAAGCACAAAATAACAGCAAAATACAAAATTCACCTGGTTTACATCCTAATGCATCTATTAGCTGCATAAATTCAATAATGTGCTGCAGTTTCTTTTTTAAAACAGCTGTCTGCCCTGTGATGTGATGGACTTATGTTTTGAGGTGTGCAATAAAAGCTAATGTTAATAAACTGTAATTTAGTCAACAAAGACATTCTGCAACTCTTTTTCTGTTTGGTTTCATTTGAACAAACACTTCTCCTCTAAACCATAAAAGATTATTATTAATTTATCTGCAGAGTTCCAGAAACAGAAAACAAAACTTCTGCAACCTTTAGTAGCCTACAAATGTGATTGGTGCATCTCTAGTTTTGCAAAAGAAGAACTAATTCCAAAAAGAACGCTGCTGATTTATTGAATACCTTTTCTCCCAGGAGTTGAGCCCCAGGATGTTGATCAGCAGCCTGCAGTAGTAGAAGGCAGACTGTGGCGTCTCGGTCTCTGGTTCAGCCTGCTGCACGGCCCGCATGTTCAGCTCCTCGCCTCTCTGAAACATTCATTCATTTCACTTTAATGCACCTAAAAGTACACGTGCAACATAAACAAAGCTCTTAAATTGAATGCTCTTTTAGTTATGACCATATCTGATTAAAAAGGCCAACAGCACAGACATGTTGCTGCAAAATCTTCTCAAAATGTCCGGAAAATTTTAAAATTACACATAAATTTTACCAAATGTTGCATCTATTAATGATCAAATCAAATGTTACAGAACTCTTTTATATTCTGTGTAACTATGACATGTATTTATCTGGAACAAACAGCAATGGTTCTCGTCTTATTTATGATTTTTATGAAGCATAAAAATATGCTTTAAAAAAGAGATATTTTGAATTATTGCACAGGTATTACAACAAGATCAACATCACTGCTAAGCAGCTCACACCAAACACTGAACCTGCCCATCTCCTGCCTCAGTAGCCAGTTTAATAAAGAGCCTCTGCGTTACGCACATGAAGGACGAACTCTCGCTCTGCGGCGCTCTGTTTCAGGATGGCGTTGATCACGTCGTTCTCCTGCTTCTCTGAAACACACGCTGGAGGAGGAGCCGGGATGTTGAGCGGCATGCCTGCAAGGACCAATGAGGAGCCAAGATTAGTTCTTAACAATCTTAACAATTAGATTTTAGGTGCGTGCTGCTGAGACGGTTTTCTTTCAGCATTTTTAAACCCTCTCCACCTCTGACCTGAGGCACATTCTGATGCTTTTACTTTACCAAATGTACCAAATGCATGGTTCTGATAGTTAAACCGGAAGTTGTGGACTGATTAGAGAGTGAAAAAAGAAACATGTACCTGCTCTCTGCAGACACTCAGGACTCGAGTAGCCCAGGTACTGCAGCATTTCATCCAAAGCATCATCTCCTTCTTTCAGCGAATCCCACGCAGGCACCGCCTCCCGACACACACGTTTCGCCAGCGGTGGAGCTAGAAGCTGTTCGGAGCCTGACTCCCCATCTATCTGATGCTCCCTCATCTCCTCCTCCTGCCCCCTTTCTTTTTCTTCTTCTTCTTCTTCTTCTTGTTCTTCTTCACCCCCACCGTCTCCTCCTGGCTCTGCCTTCTCCTCTCCTTGCACCTCCTCTTCTAATTGAAACTCCTGTCTGTCAGCCTCCATTCCTTGTCCTCCCTCCTCCTCCTCCTCCTCCTCCTCCTCCTCCTCCTCCTGCCCATCTGCCTCGCTGCCTTCTTTCTTCGGTTCCATCTTCTTCGGCAGACCTCCCGGTGGGGTGTGTAACTGGAGGTTAGCGCCGTGCGGCGACTGTGTCTGTGATAAAAGTGTGTGTGCTGGACTGCTCGGGGAGCACGGCGGAGGCCCGTAGAGGACGGCCGAGTCCCAGGAGTGCTTCCCAGCAACGTCTCGGATGATGACACGGACACAAGCAGGAGCAGAGGACAAACCAGCTGTCATTCCGCCTCCTGGGACGCCGGATTCTGATCGGATCTGGAAAACAGGAAACATGGTTACAAACAAAGTTCTCCAAAATAAAACTAATTTTATCCAAACAGAACTTTTCATACAACCCATGTTTAACTGTAAACTATTTACTTCTTCCACTAAAACACAAATAAATTTCTGAGGCTTATTACAATTACTCTGCAGGTGAACTGTAATTCTGGGAGTTTGCTCCCCAGATTCAAAACTTAAAGCTCAAACAAGATGCTTTAACTTTTTGTCTGAAGCCTAAATACTTCCACCACAAGCTCTGCTGGACCTGAAGGAGTTCAAAGGTCAACAATAGATGAAAACAAACCAAATACTGGGTCTCCAAATACTCAATCCACCGTTTATTTCCTTTACAGAAGAGAATAGAAGCTACAGTGAGATAAAGATTGTTTTAAGGATTGCTATATCCTGAAAATCCAGTGTGGATTGGACCTGACAATCAATAAGGTTAAGAAAACCGTAAACTTTTAAAGGAAATCGACCGTAAACACCAAGCAGGTGTTGTGACTGCAGCCTCTGGTCAGAAACAAACCAAATGAGCATTTATCAAAGGAACCCTGGTTCTGCTGGGGTTACCTGGAGCACCGACAGCAGCGTGGAGCCGTTCAGAACCAGAAACTGCAGGTTGGGTGAATTGAAAAGTTCTGGTCCGAGATCTGCACTCTCACAGAACGGATTGTCCTGGTTTTCACACACCTGCAAAGAAAAAACAAAAAAACGTCCTTGTTTCATAAAACTCCTCTTCATGTCGTGTAACTGAAGAGCATATTAATATTATACTGGTGGTTCTGGTTCCAGTACCTGACTGGACAGAGTCGCAGGCCCTCCAGACATAGGGTAATGTCCGAGATGATTCACCAGATGGGTAATAACTGTTCTGGCTGCTATAGAGACGAGGCCATGCTGAATACGGCTACGAACTACAGAAAGAAAACACATTTCAATTAAATACATATCATTTCCTAAGATTAAAAACACGTCGTTGGACACTAGACATTAATATTAATAAAAACCCTCAACTGTTTATAGGTTAAACAGAATAAAATCCAAGTTAGTGTCACTGAATACATGCAAAACTGTAAATGATGTTTCATTAATTTAGAGAGGTAATTTGCATCTATAAGTATGAAAAACAGCAAAAGTGAAACACCAACAGAGGGCTAAAAGATGCTGTTTCTGGTTAAAGTTAAAGGAAAATTATTGGGCTTAACAAGAAAGAGACAGAAAGAGTTTGAAGATCCCACTGAGAGGAAGCCAATGCCATCACATACTGTGCTGCCAGAAGATCCTGGTTAATCAACAACATTACACACACACTGACACACACACAGACTTCCTAACAGCTCCTTATTGACAGGTTGTACGCTGAGTACAGATATGTATTGATCAGACATTCTCAGTGACTCCCTAAACCTCTGGGGGTGGGGACGGCTCAGGATGGGGAGGCAAAACGAGGCCAGGAAAACAGGAAAGTTAAACGACTGTTAGATAAGTTCAAAGATATAGAACCTGAGAATAAAAGAAATAAAAAAAAACAAAGAGCAGAGAAGAGGAGAGGAGAAGAAGAACGTGGTCTATCAGGGTGAATCGGTCATTAGTCGACTCCCTGAGTTCTGGTGGACCACAGCAGGGGACAATAAAGCCTCACATGGATCAGGACTCACATACATACACATACCTTCTCGTAAACAGATTTTGTGGATTTGTGTTCTGTGTCGATGCATCACTTTGCATGTGCAGAAAACATATCGGCTCATTACAGCAGCCCTAACCTTGTGAGTGTGCCTGTGGTGTTAGATAACTTACCTTCGGTGACAGGCTGCAGCTTGCTGGAGCGCTCCGAGTCCGGACTGTGCAGAGGCTCCGGTTCTCTGAGGCTCTCCAGTGGCAGGAACGGGTCGTAGTCTGGACTTGACAGGTCCGACAGCTGCAGAGGGAAATACTTGGGACTGTTGAAAGACTGTGCTCCATACACACAACCATGTAGTACCTAAACACACATTTGGAAGACAAAAAGACGCTTTTTAATGAACGTTTCACTGCAAAGGACCCAGCTTCTGTGTAACTGCTTATCATCTACCTTGTAAATACAGCTGAGCAGGGTTTTGGTGGGTTGATCCTTCTCAGGTGGACTTCGTGTTTGTACGGGCTGGAGGAGGGTCTTTGGAGGCAGCGCCATCACCCAGTCCAACAGACACAACAAGAGGGAAACTACAAGCTGCAACACAGCAAGAAGCACGTCAAATTACCAACTCATAATGGGTAAAGCATGGAATGACAAACCTGCTTCATTTGGATAAAAATGTTACCCTTTTATCCAGTTCGTGGGGAGAGGACTCTGTACTCGGCAGCAAGTGTGTGATGGTGGCAATCAGAATCTGGACAGAGGGACAACCAGACATAATTGACCATTTTAAACTAAATTATTTAAAGACAAAATATAAAAAAGGCAAAAACTTGATGCTAAAAAGGCCAAAACACAAATTAATGTAGGTCGACAGAAAACCGAGGGGTACCAGCATCAACAGAATGAAAAAAATCAGATTCAAACACAAAAAAGTGCTAAATGTGTAAAAAATGAACATAAAGAGACATTTTATTTTACCTCTTGTAAAACCTGTGGAATCAAAACTCCTGATGTTAAATGAAAAGAAATGTCTGCATAAATCATCTCCCTGAAGGAGTTTTAAAATCAGATTTTCCTCCTCCTATATAAAACAAACACACTCACAGCTTGATTTATGCCAGAAACTGTACTTACAAACCTTCTATTTACACAAACTTCTTCTAGTTATTCGGACAAAGAGATGGAAAAATTGAGCCACAACTAACAACAAATTCATCTTGTGATTGGAAATAACTTCAGCCATACCTCTACAATCTTCTTTGGAGTGTCAGGGGGGAATTTGTGAAGATGATCCACGTAGCTGATGAGTAGATGAAGGATGTCTGATGCCACCAGAGCTACGTTCTTATTGGGATACTAGGAAATATAAAAAGACGTATAAATAGTGAAGTTATTACTTGTGATCAGATCTGTCATTGATGAGTCACAGGAAGGAGGACAAAGGTTTTAAACAGCAAAATTAATGGGTTTAATTAAACAATAATTAGTCTTTGTATAAAACATTAAATAAATACATAAGGTCAGTAAATATGTTGTATAGAAACAAATTAGTCAATACTTCTGATTTCAAAAGATAGCTTTGATTTCTTTAAATGTTGCAGCTTATATACAACTAAAAACAAGTTGTATGTGAGGAGTTTACAGTAAGTTTTATTACTCACTACCTATTTAAGGTATTTATTGAGTGTTTAATAGGGGGGACCACAGACTGAAAAATAAAATAAGTGCCGATCAAAGACAGTAAACAGGAAGTGGCTTTGCTCGGACAAATAATTACTCCAGCATTGCGAGCGTGTGTGTAATTGTGTGTACACGCCAGCAAGCCCGTGGCTGCTGCTACGAAGGCAGGAGATCCAGAAGTGGACAAGTGTTTCTATGCAGGGGTGTGTGTGAATATTTCACGCATGTGTGTGTGTGTGTGTGTGTAAGACACAGCTTGCAGCATTCCCACCAGATTAGTCTCCCATTTGAAGAAGGACCAAACATATTTCCAGTCCAGGGTTTACTCCCAAGTGAATGCAAGTCTGCTGCTGCTGTGTCTTAGCAGGCAATTGGCTGCCGATACACAAGCGAGGGACTCCAGGGTTGAAAAGGTATGTGTGTGTGTGTGTGTCCATCTAGAGCCACTTGGCTCTGGATGAGACAGTAAATGTTGGACAGTTTTATTCTTATCCAAAGGCCTCTCAGTTCAGTTGTCTAAAATGGACAACAACACCAACAATCATCTCCAACAATATTTTTCAGCCCCACATCCACAGCCCGATCAGCCAATATATAGTCTTTGTTTTGATGCACTGAAAACCCATAAAACTAAAATGTAAACTATTTTCTTTTTCTTTTAAGTATTAATAACAGCACGCATGTACTGTAAATGTTTATTGATCAAATATAAATTAAAAAAGGGAGATTAGAATAACTAATTATACCCATCAGTCACACAGGATCGTGTGTAAATATTCTATTAATATCTTCTGCATTAATAAAATTATTTAAAAATCTTCTTGAAGCTGCACAAAGCAGACATAAAGAAGCAACATCTCTTATGAATGAATTAAAAATGTCTACAAAACGCCAGTTATTTATGAAATATTTAATTTTAATGTTTTAATATGCGTTTGTATTTGGATTGAACTTGACTTTTCCTTAAAAGAACTGAGGAAAAACAAGTTTATATGCATTTTATGAAATTGGTCTCAAGGTTTTTGTGTAAATAAATATACAGGAAACAAACAGATGTTTAGACGGTGTTGTAGTCAAGTGAAGTTATTAGTGGAATTCTACATGAGGTGTAGTTGATTTTTTAAAACAAAGTAAAGAAGGGACTCACCTTCAGTGTAACACAGATGACATTGAGAGCAACATTAATCTGAGGATGTTCAGTCCCATGAGCCAACTCCTCACACAGCCAGATTCCCAGACTGCACAAGGCAACACACCTGACAACAAACAAATCCAGAGTGAGAAAAGTGTTACCTTTAATGAAAACAATTCACCTGCAATGAAACCCAAAGCTTACCTAGCAGGAGCGGAGGGTTCATCCCTGGCAGAGGTCAGGATGGTTTTGATGATGTGCTCCTAAAACACAAACATCCAAAATTAGTTTGTAACTTTTTCAGGCCAGATAGAAACCCAGTATCTTTTAAAAGTGGCGTGTAGATTCATGCAAGTTATGAAACTATGAGAAACTAACATGGTACATCATCATATACTCATGCTGAGTAAAATATGGACACATTCACAGATTCAATGGTCCCATCCTTAAAGCCTTAGTTAATGATCGCTTAGTGATTCAAAACCAGTTTCTGGCTCGTATGAAACCAGAGAGAGGACCTGAGGTGCTGCCACGCATGGCATTAACTGTTTACACAGCAACAACAACAAAAACAACATTACTCCCACAGCCCCGAGCTGTTTCACGAATATCTGATGAGACATTAACCTAATACTTTGTTCTGAGATCCCCTACAGGCAGCAGGCATGAGTTACAAAATTAAGGCTGACCTGCATCACACACCAAACAGATGAAAGTTTGGGGTTTTATGTGCAGCAAGTGTCGGCTGCACTGTTAAGAAGAACAGTGATTTAAAACGACCCGTCGCAGCTACACAAACGAGCAGCGTTACTTCCACCTACCTTGACGTCAGGAAACTTGGTCAGAACCACGTCGGCCGTGGTCGGATGGAGAGCAGCAAGGTCCTCGTAAAAGTTGGAGAAACACACCAGAGATCCGAGAAGGATCTGCGCCTCCACTCTCGGAGCCTTGGAGAGAAGGTGACGAGAAGCGAAGACGTAAGAGAAGAAGAGGAAACGCACACCCAACACCTGCAGAATAATTCTTCCTCACATTAAGTGATGAACAGGCTGTGACTCGAGAAGCTGCAATGATAAAATCCAGGATCAGCATGGTGGCACCAGGTAGACCGATACTGAAGAACCTGGGACTGCAGTGCTTGATGATGGTGTTCACAATGTCCTGCAGGAAGCACAGAAGCACACACATCAACATGCATCTCTACATTTCTTTGTGCAGTTAAAATATCAAACCTTGTACACAGGATTTAGTTATAAAAGTTGTTACTGATGACATTAATAATTGTTAAACACACACACACACACCTGGTCTTGGTGCAGCAGTCCTTGGTGCATGATGTTGTAGAAGTGTGTGAGAAAGTCAGTGTTTGGGGAAACATCTTGTCGTCTCTTCATGATCCTGCAGATAAGTTTGTAGGCGTGAAGCTTCCCCTGCTTATAACGCTCTGTCAACATGGTGGCCTACAGCGAGAGAGAGAGGACAAAAACAGAGTGCACATATAAATACCTTCAGATTTCTGCACTGTATGATGAACAACAGTCATCAGTATTTAAATATCATGAATCTTTGTGACTTCTGGTTCACACCAACCTTAAAGAGCCAAGGGGTGAGGATTCGGAGTGGAGGGATCAGAACGGGAGGTGGGGGAGACGACTGGTTGTCCAGAGAAATGCCCAAATTATCTCTAATCTGAAAAGAATAACGCAATTTTATTTACAGTTCAAACCCTGGGTAAAAAAAAAGTATTAAAATAGTTGTGTTTATCAGCACTCACCTTGGCCAAGTTTTGCCACAGTTCACACAAATAGTCAAAGACCTGAGCGTGGATTTCTGGGTCCTTGATGCCATTAACATCTCCCAGGATACCCAGCATCCTCCTCCACATAACCGTGGCAACATCTGCGTGCCATCCAGTTAGAGAACCGCCTGCCATCACACTGCAGTCCTCAGTGGGGAACTCGCTTGTTTCTAGAACAGATCAATAAGTCAATGGACTCTTGTATCATTAAAGGCTGAAACCTTGAGTGAGAACAGTTTAGGTGTTTTCCTGGATCTCTTTTTTTTTGAAAGCATGTTTATAAACGAGTTATTACCCAGATCGTCAGGGGTCTGCAGGACAGAGTTGTGGAGTTTCTGGTCCAGCTGCAAGTGTGTGTGCGAATGGGAGTGTGTGTGATCGGCGTGCTCGGCTGTCAGAGTGGCAGGGGAGGGGGTCTGGGAACGGGAACCCCCGAGGGAATGCATAGGTGAGGCACTTTCAGAACCTGCCCAGAGAGGAGAAGACATGAACAACTCCTGTGCTCGTTGTAATGAATGTTTCATGAGACTGATGTCTACACACCAGTAATGGTGACGGTGTGGCTGAGGCTGCTGGTCTCCGAGTCGATGTGAAGCGTCGTCAAACTGGCTACTTCATGCTCGTCACAGGCCAAACCTCCACCCAGGCTGTCCTGGTCCATTGAGCTGCCTCGACCACCTCCTCCACCTCCTCCAGACCCAGCTCCTCCACCACCTGTATCTGAACTAAAAGCAAAATCTGCAAAAGAGAGAAAATAAAAGCATAATGGATTTAAAATAATGAAGTTAATATTATAAATCAAATGTTGAACTGAGTACTGCAGTTCCTTGACTCACCACACGAGGCTCTATAAGCATTTATAATCCCCTCTTACAGTGTTAAATGTAAATATATTTTTTAAGCATAGTCCTGTTAAGTACTTATCTATAAGATTTATCTTTGTTTTATGTTGAAACCAAACTGTTCAATTAAAAAAGTAACCTCTCATATAAAGGCTCGCTGAATGTTTTTGCTTCCAAATTTGAAACCCTAAAAGGTGAGTCACATTTTTAATTAATTCTTCAGAACCTTAAAAACTCTAAAATATCTGTAAAAATACCAATAAAATAACTTTTGAGTTACTAATGAACCAAGCATTTGCATGAACAAACCTAATAACAAAAAATACTTGAGGATCTGAATTGATTTCATAAAGTCTTTGAAACTAAAACCCAAACAGAGACATCTTAGTCCTGGAATAAAATTATTCTGTAATAAATGAAGATCGATATTTTCTTTTTGATCTACAGAAGATAATGCACTGCTGAAGCATTTTAGAAGAAAAAAATACTTGTTTTTATGAATATTCCTACAAGAAGCTCTCACATATGTGCACGTTTGTTGCTGAACATCAAACACTGCTTCATCATTTCAAGCACGGGTCGATACGAGTAAAGTATTTAAAGGTATTAGATAAATGCTCTGCATCCAAGTTAGCCTTGAACATTCTTCTTCTTCAAAAAAAAAAAACAAATAAGACATGTTCGCATAAAATTACAAAGACCTCCTGAAAACCAAAGCTAAACCGAGCTGGACACAACTATAAAGAGCAGAAAATTGTCTGTATTTATGAGTTTAAAAATTCAAAAGAGTTTGTTTCAGGATATTTGTTATTCACAAAAAATTTTGTTTTTTTTGTGTGTGAAAACATTTCCCAGAATTCTGATAATTGAATAAACAATCATTTCTCTATTTAACCTGCAGTTCCACCTACTTGAGAAATTCTATTACTAAAAACATGCAATTTCTTTTAAATATAAATAAAAGAGGATGAGTTAACTAAAATTTAAGCAGCTCCATTAAAAAGAAAACAAAAACATTTTTAAGAAATGTTGCAAGGTCGTGTCAGAAGACGATATTCAGTCACTTACTGTCAAATTTGCAGGTCGAGTACTGGAAGGCATTGAAGGAGTCCGATTGGCTGTCGGAGCTGACGACGTCAGAACCGCTTGCGCTCGTGGGTGACGTCCACTCAGAGGGAACGCCATCATCCGCAGGGCGATGATCGTCGCCGGGCCGTGACCCGGGACCCTGACCGGCCTCCAGGAGCTCTGGCAGATCTCGGGGAACCTCCAGGCTTATGGGGCTGCTGCCACGACGGCCCTGCACGTCAGGGAGAGAAGGTTTGCAGCGCTGACGGTCCGCGACCTTTAATAACGAGAGCGTGACCGCCACGTACTGACCACTGTCCCTTTGGTTCTCAGTCTCTCCTGAATGAACTCGTCCATGAGGTCAGAGAAGTTTGGGTTGCTGCTTCCGACGTCGCTGGAGACCGGACGGGCCTTCGGGACCACCTCTTCTTTGTTGGCTACACACACACACGAACAAGCAGACACACTTTCAGACATGGATCGACACGAACGCAAAATGATGATAAAATAAAGAGCCACGGCCAGATTTAGTCTAAACACTTGTGCACCATAAACTCCATCAGCCTGTTATAAAACTATAATGCTAATTTATTGATGCTGTTTTTTCCAACAATATTAAAAATCAGTCAGCTGCTGACTCAGAAATAAGATGCTTAGTAAAAATCTCAATATTCGTAAAATCAAATCAAGCTAATTAAATTCAGGATGAATCTGGATTGTAAGAGCAGTCCTGATGTAAATGTACTCTGGATCTTAAAGTTTTTCAATAAATAAATGTAAAATAAAATAAAAAAGCCACAACAGCAGGCACATTCCAACCCAGAGAAGCAATGCAGGAGATATTTCACTTCATGCACAAAGAGCAAGAGTGTTAAACTTTGTTAGAACTAACCAAGCAGCAAACCAGAAGCCCATTTTAGAGCAGCTCTGTTTCTATATGTTGTTGTTAGTTTTGATGCAATGACAGAAATCAGAGTGGCTTTACAAAATATGATAACAAAGAGAGTGAAGTAAATCTACTGCCCTAACTGTTGACCAGCTCATCTTTAGTCCTGAAGCTGTGGCTGCACCGCAGACAGCTCGGTTGTCCAGAATAAAGCTTAAAGGTACCGAACACAAAATAAAACTGTTTACATTGCTGCCATCAGGCTGGCTTTTAAACACCGCGGCCACTCAGAAGAGAACAAAACAAGCTTTGTTTGGAACGTCATGCCCTGAAGGTTCAGCGTTACATCTGCTTCTGCCGAGACCAAATGAGCAACAAAGTTGAAACTGAATTCAGCCCACATGAGCCACTGCAAACAGGACGTCTCTCTAAGCATTAACTGGACGGTTTCCGCTTAATCTAACACAAATAATTAGCTTGTTATTCAAAAATCTTCTCTAACGTTAACAATCATGAATCTGAGCGAGTTTATCTGTATTCAACTGTAATGGTTATTTGCCAACACAAAGACTAAATGCACTTAAATGCTATAAAAGGCAATTAAAACTGCAATTTTCAATTGCTGAGTATAATGTAAATAAAACCAGAATGCAATGATTTGTAAATCTCATAAACCTATTTTTTTATTCATGATGGGACCTGGTAAACATCAAATGTTGAAACTAATAAGTTGTACCACTTCTTTTTTTTTTTTTAAAACCGATAATTTTGATTTTTATGGCAGCACAACTTCTACAGATCATTGTCTGTAAACACAGCTCACCGTGCCGTCCATAAACTGGTTAAAGCTCTATCAGGCAAAGAAGAAGCCGTATGTGAACGTCATCCAGAAACGCTGCCATCTTCTCTGGACCAAAGCTCATTTAAAATGGACTGAGGCAAAGAGGAGAACTGTTCTGGGGTCGAATCAAATCCAAATTTAAAGTTTTTTGAAGCCACATTCAACATGTTCAAAAGCCAACCTCTCTGAAGGTATGGGGGTACATTAGTGCCTCAGGCATGTGCAGCTTACACATCTGGGAAGGCTCCATCGATGCAAAAAAGTATATACAGGTTGATGCCATAAAATTAAAAATTACCCTATCCCCCCCAAAATGGTACAATTTCTTTGTTTCAACATTTGATAAGTTCACTATGTTCTACTGTGAATAAAATACAGGTTTTTCTTATATTTCTGCAATAATCTTTGCATTCGTTTTTTATTTACATCCCAATTTTTGGGGGAATTGAGTTTGTAAATGATTAGTTTTTGAGACATTTATTAAACATTAATCTGCTTACATTTACTTTGTATTTCTCAGCAGAATGACAAGATAAAATGTCTGAGTGACCCTCAGGTTATTTCACACGAAGGTTGATCAACCATAAAATGACAACAAAGTGCCAAATGAACTCAGCAAGACAACTATAAAAGCAGAAAGACAAGTGCTGACACAAAGTGTTGAGTCTGAACAGACTGGCAGTACAAGCATGAACATTTAATTCCTTGTATTCACATATTCTGAAGACGGGGAGTGGTTTCAAACTCCTTCTTAACTGCAGATCAGTAAAATATCTAAGGAGAAGAAGCAAATACACAACAATCTACAGCCAAAAATACCTTTTCTAATTTAAAATTAGAAAAAGCTTTAATTCAAGCTCATTCTAACTGCACACATCATTCCTCAGCAAATTATACCTGATTTAAATTTGTTAGAAAAAAATCACAATCATAACTAAAGCTGACCAAATCCAACACAGCTGGACTCTGTCAACATAAATTCATCTGCTTCAAACATCTTGTTAAAAAGGTATATCAGGATGGTATTGTATTATTGATGTGCCAAAAACTAACTCATTAAAACAGCTGTCAGTTGCTGCCAAACAAAATAAGAGAGTTTAGTAAGAAAAGAAGACACAGCTCTTGTGTCACAAAAAATGTCACATCAAGACAGATTCAGGCGGTGAATCTCGGTGCTCTTACAAAACATTAAGACGTGATTAAAATAAAAAAATCAGTAGCTGCACAGCATTAAAACTTCTTCAACAATAATAAGGCAAATAACCATTCCAGTAAACTGCATCCTGTTTAATTCCCTCAAATACTCTTTCTACTATTACCACACAAAAAGGTCTAATGCTGCAATCTAGTGGAGCTGGAATGAACTACAGAAATGTGTTTACAGCTGATAATGTTGTGTAAGATTGACTTATTTATGTCCTAATAAGAATAATATAGCTCTGAAGCTTGAAAATCCAGCAAAGCATCTGGCAGCTTCCTTAAAGATAACACGTACAGCCTTTTGTCAGTTTTCTTTTTGTTGGCGATTCTATTTACCCCCCTCCCCCCCATCCACCCAGAGACGGTTGTGCTTCTGAGTGGATTGTAGTTTCCTTCAGTCAAAATGAAGAGGGACCCATTTCCAGGGAGGAGGCGAAGGAGGCACAAGGAGGCCGCATGCAAAAAAATCGAGAAAAGGGAGGAGATGGAGAAGACGGGGAGGAGGTGAAAAGGTTACAATCTCAAAAGCCCTGAAGGAGAAGACAGGAGGAGGGATGGAGCTCTGACCTACAGAAACGAGTGAAAGGATGTGGGAGAAAGTGGGGTCCTCAAAAAGGAGGCAGGCTGGAGGAGGGGCTACGTTCAAGAGGAAACACATCAACAGGGGGTCTGAGTTTCAGTCCAGCAGCAAGATGATGAGATTCAGCCAAAAAATATCATTCCATCATAACAAACCCGTTAAAAACAGCCAAAAAGGAAAAGAGCTGCTGGTGTTTATGCAGTGGTGAGTATGTCTTTCCACAGATGTGTCTTCTATGAGCACTTGGTTCGTTGCAGGCCTCACCTGGCGTTGTCGTCTTTCGTCCAAAGTAGCCCAGGACATGGGAGTAGAGATCCTTTAGCGATGCGTCGCCCATGGCAGCCCGACTCTGTCGCTGCGGTGACGAACCCTGCGACGATCCCTGACCTCTGGGTCGAGGTTTAGAGGACAAAGCATGGACAACACTCTTATAAACACCACCAAGAAGAGCCCCCTGGTGGTGCCGAGAGTTGGTGCTGCCGGGCTCCTGGGAGCGAGAGCGGGAGACCCGAGATCGCAAGGCAGAACGTCCCAGACGTCCACGCACTCCTGCGGACGCACCCGAGGAACTTGAGCTACTTGAAAAGACCTCTGAGCCGATCTCAGGGCCCAGGTTGGATCTTGTAAAGGATCCAGAATATTGCTTGTCCTTGTCCCCTCCGGTCCCAGGCCTGCTTTCCAGGCTTCCAGCATCTGCGCCCACTGCCCCGCTGCTCTCTGCAGCCGTTCCAGGCAAAAACCTCTCGTGTGACCCTGTTTTGTGGCTAACTCCAGTTCTAGAGCCAAACTTACCTGCACCCTCTGTAGCCAGCTTCCCCCCTGACCCAGATCTACTCACTCTCTCCCCGGCTGAATGACTGTGTGTGTGGAAGTGACTGAGTCGGCGCAGCCTGGCTTTCCAGTGGGCCTCCTTACTCTCAAGAGGGTTGTGGAACTGGACCGACTCGGTTGATGGCCGGAAACTGACATGAACGCTCCCAGAATTGTGACGCTTGGTGCTACTGGAAGATATTTTTGCTTTAGCAGCGTCTGAGCTCTGGAAAGTGGATTCAGAGTTTGATTCAGCTGCGACTGAATCTTGTCTAATCAAAATGGGTCTGTTGTTTATTTCTCCTTCTTTCTCCTCTTGTTTTGTTTCTCCTAGCTCAGTCCACGTGTCAAACTTCCCTTCTATTCCAGTTTCAGTATTGACTCCCTTTTTCTCCTCGGAGCTTCTTTCTAAACTACCGCTCCCCCTAACACTGGTTGATGGCCACTGACACTGCAACTCCAAACACTCGTAAATGCTGCGCTGCTCTGCCTCATTCTCCTCTGTGGAATCCACACTGCTATGTCTCACTGATTTACTTACCTGACTGTCCTCACTGATCACCTGCTTCCCTTCTTCTAGCTGTCCTGCATATTCTATTTGCAATCTAGCGACTCCTATTTGCACCTGCGCAGGTGCAGTGACAGGATTTTCTGTCACATGACCAGGACCGTCTCCCTCTCTGGCCTCTTCTTTTCTCTCACCTCCTCTCTGATTGAGGTAGTCCCTAATAGAAGAGAATAAATCATCTTCCTCAGCCCCTATTTCCACCTCGTCTGCATTGATTTCCTTTTCTGATGAAAACGTGAAGGCAGAGTCCCAGTTGCTTACCCAGTCAGAACTAGACCCGTGGCTTTGAGAGCCGGTCTGGAGCCAGGGCTGGTCATAAACACTACCATCATTCTGTGCCTCTGAAGACAAGGAAACACCATTGTAGAAGGTAAAAGGTGTGGGAGAGGGGGAGGTGAGGGACTGTGAGAGTGGCTGAGCTGTGTGGCGGTTTGCTGTAGTTGTGGAGGGGTGGTGGTGAGGATTCGGTAACGAAATGGGGTCCCTCTGGGGGTCTTCACCTTTGACCCGCTCTGCGATGAAGGGCTCCATGATGTCAGAGGCACTGCTGCTCCTGGCGAGGGAGGACGGGCCCGGGGTGTCCAGGTCACACGACCCTCCCTGGAAGACCTCAGAACAGGAGGTGGGAGGGGCCTCGTCGCTCTGGGAAGAGTGGCGCATTCGAGTGGCGCGGGACGTCAGCGTGATGGGCGGGTCCTCGAGGTCTGGTAATTGAAGGAAAAGATAGAGGAGTGAAGTTAGTTGTCTGCAGGAACCATCCAATCCCTGTCCTTTATCAGACTGTAGTCACTGATTTTATGTGTTTAAAACTGATAATAGTTGTCAGGGTAATAATTTAGGGTTTTATTTAGAACCCAAAATAACTCCCAAGACATGAAAAGGATTTACGGTGTTTAAAAATAAACTAGAAGATGCACAAGATGCAGATAAAATCAAATTTAAGTTGTAGGTGAACATATACCTGCTGCTCAGTAACATACAGGCTACTGTTCTCCTTTTTAGCGCCAGCTGCTGCTTGAAATGGAAACTAATTTAAGTTGCATGAAAAGGAAAACGTAACAAAAACAGTTCAGTAATTATGAATTTAAAGTTGGCTTTCTCCAAGCATACAGTTAAAGCAACTTGCCTGTTTTTTTGTCCCTGTTAAATTAGGCAAACTAATCCCAGATGCCCCAAATTTTGTAAATAAAATGATGATTTTAATGATGAGGAAATGATTTAAACGATTTATCCAGTAAAGTTGCAGTCAGTTTTACTGGCAACATTCTTCTTATTGGCTGTGCTTCAAATCCTGTAGAAAATTATATATTTACTAGATAAAATTAGGAGTTTACTAGATTATTAAACTTACCAGTAGAGCTTTTTTAATTACTTTAAGTTTTTTCCTTAAAGTTTGTTCTATTATCTACTGAAGGTTACAGAAAATTTGTTGTGTAAATAATAAAACTTTGTTAAGGATCTATTGTCTGACCTATTCACACAATAAACTATAATTCCAGTAACCTGGATCACTTTATTTCTAAATTTCCTGTGACAGAAAGAGACAATGGGACAAACATTTTGAGTTTTTTTACCATCTTAAATTTAAATCAAATTACAAGGAGGAGTTTTTAAATTCTTGTTTTGAATAAAAGTTTCCATATTTTTGTCTGCTTCCAGTTAGTTTTCATAAAATGCTTTTTTTTGTAGCTTTGTCCCTCCCAAGCCACACAAACGAAATAAACAAATGATCCATGTAGTAGCAGCCCTACTGTCTTTTAAGAAGGGGAAAGAGTCAAATTCAGTGCACTGGTAAGACTTAAAAGTGCCGTGAAGATCAACCAGAAGGTCTTAAAAAAGGAAAGAAATAAATCTTTGCAGGTAAAAAAAGAACAGGGATGTGATTTATTGGAACAGGTCGAGAACTTGTGCAAGCGAGGAGATTAAATCAAGTCAAGAGTTCAGGTTAGAAGACAAAGAAACAGAAGTCTCCATGCAGGCGGTGACACATCTACTTGAAAAAGAAATCTTATCGGCATCAAAACACTTAAATAACTGCAACACAAATTTGACATTTTAAATTAACGTGCAAAACTATTAAATCATTTCTTATGACATTTTAGCAAACTAAAGAAATAATAAATAATTTCTCAATAGACAAAAAAGACTACATTGTGCGCATGCAAGCTGTTTCTTTACCATAAAACAGAAAAAAAAAACTGCTGAAGACGAGACAAAAAGCACCGTTTAGGTTTCTGACAGGCATGCAGGAGGCTACAGTTCCCGGGCTGCAGGCAGACAGGCAGAGCAAAGACAGTGTACCTGCCAGATTGTCGGCAAGGGGGGGTAGAAAAGGGTGATGGTGGTGGAGAAGGACAGGAAGAGGCGGAGCCAGAGCAGGAGCACTCTTAGCACTGCGGATAAAGGCTGAGGACAGCAGAGAGTCGCCCGTAGAACAGCTACGCAGGGCTGAGGAAGTCGCAAGATGAGACAGAGAGGAAACCAAGGAGGAAGAAAGAAAAAGAGTTTTGTTGTAGTGAGGAATAAGGTGAGTGACCCACAGGTGGACATATGGATGAAGATGGAGGAGTGGAAAAAAACTTCATCAGGAAAACAAAGATGGTTTAAAATGGTAAATAAAGGGAAAGATTTAGATACAAAGAGAATGACAGTAAATCAAAAATATTTACAGGTGAGGAGCAAAGCATAAAAATGAAAATCAGAGAAGAAGTCAGTGAGGACGGAGACAGAGGAGGTGAGGGACGAGTGAGACAGGGTTAGCTCTGCATGAAACAGGAAAACTACATTTCTACTTCCATGATACACTTTATATCCAGTAAAACAAATAAAGTCTGCAACTCTGACCAAGTCTATGAGTAATTTTAAACATAATTAATAAAGATGGCTGCAAAGTTAGCATAAATGATTAAATCAAGCTTCTGAATTTAAACAGAAGATGAACGAAAGAAAAATGAACTAGAGGAGACTTTACTGACCGACAGTCTTCTGACGAACAATACTTCTTGCTTTTTCGATGCCCGGGGAGCCAGCAGTGGTGGCGCTTCGCTGCCTCATGGCCGCTGCCTGACCCGGTTGGTCTCTGCTCCAGCCTCGAGAGAAGGACCGGTCCACAACCTGCCGCTGGTTCTCCGCGCCGATAGCTGGAAAATCAACAGGTAAAACAGATTTACAAGCAGCTTCTGTTTGCTGTGGTCATGTTTTTATTATGAGCCTGAAACCACAAAATAAGGCATCTGAACTGCACCCAGACTTCTATTTTTCTGTGTCCGATATCAAAACTGTCTCTGTGCAGTCCTCATGTGGCGGACTAACCCTTTCCTTTGTGCTTCTTCTGTTTTTGTTCACTGAGCTTGTCCAGGGGGAGCTCATTCAGATCCACACTGTACAGATTCCTCGCCAACACCTAGGACAGAAGCATATAAACACTACTTTATCAGTTCCAGGTTCCTAATTTCACACACATTCAAATCTTAAAGGAGGATGCTTTGGCACCTTTGTGAGGGTCTCCATGGTGAGCGACCACTCGGTGACCAACTCCTCCCAGCAGGTCAGGGAGGAGAGGACGGAGAGGAGGTCGTCCCACAGTTCTCTGCTGATGTAAACGTTCAAGTTCCCCTTAATCCAGGCAACGATCAAAGTCTGAACAGAAAAAAAACAGCAAATCATAAAGTGTCTCAGAGGAAGTGGCTGCAAGATTACAACAAAAACAGCCTTGGTATGCAAGACTACAATCTTATTATCTGTGCAACAAAATGAATATAAGACATATAAACCAGTGTGTGTCATTATTCAGTTTTATCAGATGCAATCATTAGTTTTTCAATGTCTTCCTGACAGAAGAAGAAGAAGAAGGTAACTGTTAAAGGTTCCGTACCTGAAAGATGGGGCCGGCCAGCCTGCCTGACAGCGTGTGGCTCTTCTTGCCGTGAGGCATGATGGACGGAGGTCGTTTCATCACGGATTCTGTCACTCTCAGCAGCACCAATAAGATCTGCTCCCTACAGTCAAAAATAAAAAAAAAGAAAGCTTACAGATGCGTTGGAATTTTTAAAAGTTTTTAGATGAACAAATGTGTATTTATTAGCCCCTCAGAGGGTTGGATTTGTTGTTTTTTACCATGTTTTCTGGTCCATAGTTTCGTGCATGACGAGGCTGCGATAGATGTTCAGGACTCGCTTGCACATGTCAACATGCTCCTCTAAAAGGATCTTGATGTCATTAGCAGGTTCCAGTAGGAAAACATTGGCAGAGTGAGTGATAAATACCTGGAGAAGAAACAAAAATAACTAAAAAAAGTCCAGAAATCCCTTTCTGACTGATCAAAGTCAGATTTTAGACAGAACAGTGGATCTGAGACCCTTGGATGTTTCCACCTAAAGGCAGGCAGAGAATCGTACTTGTAATGTTGTTTGAGCTCCAGCATGAACACTGTATTCCAGCATTTCACAGTCAATCTCGTTGTTCATTCCCTGAAATAAAAAGAATAACAGATGCACCATAAAGTGCTCAGAATTAAGATGAATATTGTGATGAGTTACATTGCAGGTTTCAGGAAACGTGTACCTCTTCCTCTTTGTCTCCAAGCTGAGAGCCTGAATTTAAGCTGCTAGCAGCAGGAACACGATAGGACCCTTCGTCAGGATCCTTCATGAAAACGGGCTTGTCCTCCATGGAGATCCACTCCTGGTAAACACGGACCACTTTCCTCATTGCAGCTGCCTCGCACATCGGAAGAAGAAATGCCTGCACAGGTGTTTGTTCATCATTTTATTCAGCAGCTTAAAAATAACATATTTAACTTGTGAACGAGACAAATGAGAATAAAGGGGCTGAGGATTTTGCACATAAAACCCAGTGTACAAAAAAATGTCAATCTGTTTACTTTAAATGCAGATGAGAATTGGACCAACTGGATGATAGATTAGCTTCAGAGTTAATAATACTGTTTTAGTTCTGGAGAATTTATTCTACATTTGGGTTTGTTATTCTTCATATATTCACATTGTTCCTTAAGAAATATGTAGAAAATATAAAGAGAAATTAAATACCCGAATATGTAAATATCTCCTTTATGGATATATTTATAAAAAAATCATGTTTATTTAAACACACCTTTTAACCTTAAGTGAACATAATCAGGAACAAGAGAAACGAGCATTTTCTGCAAAAATGAGCTGAATGTATTTGTTGAAATTTGCTGAAACTGAGTTTTTAAAGCTAAAAGAAGCAGAGCGCCAGCTAAATACCAAAAGAAGCAAAATGGAAGCTCAAAAAATGAGTAAGTATGCTGAAGCAGAATTCAAAGGGAATGTTTTGAAGGAACTGAAGAGTTTTATTTTATGATTTGTACAGGGAAAATCTCTGTAAATATGTTTTAAATACTTTGGGAAAGTATAAAAGTCACAAAAATGAGCTGAGTGAGCTGAATGTTTTGATATATGAACAGCTAAAATAAAGTATGTAGTTGTGGGAAGTAGACAGAATAAGTACTAAAATACTGGTAGCAGCAGTAAAACTAATAAAACCTTAACAATAATCATGATAAACTAAAGCACAGCGGGACGGATCTCCCTTCACCTGTCTGAAGATCTCGATGATGAAGTTGACGTTGGTCCTGGAGTTGGTCAGGACTCTCCTCACCACCTCCATGTCTGTCAGCTGCTCCTCGTCCATGGAGCAGAGCGAGGAGGAGCTGGGTTCTCTCTCCGTCAGTGTGGAGGTGTTGGAGTGGCTTTGCTCAGGTTCCGCCCCGGGACCCCCACAGGCCCCCAGGCTACCTCCTGCCGGCCCCAAGGAGCTCCCGCTTCCCTCGAGGTGGCTTTCAGACCGAATTCCTCCACCGCTGTCGTCGGAGCTGCCTGCAGACCGAGCAGCCAGTCCAGCTGCTGCTCGCTGGGTTGGATGACATTAAAAGGTATCCGATGAATATTGGCTCCTTCTTTTAAAAATGTCTGGTCTAAACACCATTATTCTCTAAAAAGAGAAGTTAAAACCCTTAAATGTGGGCATGACTTGCCTGTATGTTTTTCGGAACGTTCTCTCCCTCCGTTCCCGGGATGTGTGTTTGTGTGTTGGGTCGTGGTTCCAACCAGAAGGAAACCAGCCAGCGGATAAAGATGACTCGGGCCTGAAGGAAACTCTCTTTGGTGCAGTACTGAGCTTCACCACCATCCTGCTCTCTGCGCACCAAGTTGTAGTACGGCTTAGGACGCATCGGAGGCACATCTGGAAGATTTTCAGGAGATATATGGACAAATCAACCCCATATGATGCATCAGTTCCTGTGGTTTTTATTGCATCTTAACAGAACTGACCTAAAATAGGGCTGTAGAGGCTCGTTTCCATGGCGAAGTTGGGAAATATGTGAGGAAGGTAAAACTTCCTAAAGTGGCCGAAGAGGAAGTTGAAGCCACGTTCGTGGTTCTCTTTACATCGCCACTCTAGAGACTTCGCCTGGTCGAAACGAACACACACGCGCACAAAAAAGAAACTTTGTGTTATAAAGTTGGCACCCAAAACAGGAACAGGCGGAGAAGAGCACCATTGTTTCAAGAGGAGAATGTTATCAGTGTGTGAACGCCTGTATGCATGTGAGTGACAGCAGCAAGCAAAGGAAATACAAGCACCAAGTCTGAGCTCAGAGAGTGCATTTTAGGTAGTTAATAACTCCAGAAAGGAACAGGATCAATACTGTGACCGTGTTCGCCCCATGTGTTATATTAGTAAAGCACTGCAGGATGTGTGACAGTGTGGTTATGTAGTATTAATCGTGTTAGTAAAGAATGATGATAATACCTGGTTTACCATGTATTTCAGCAGAGCTTCCAGAAAGTAGGCAGTGAGATCTTCCTGGTTTTTGTCCCCTGACTGGGGAGCAACCAGTGGGGTGATTTCTTCTGGAGTTATCTGAGCTGCAGGGGAAAAATTTAATTAACTCAACAACTACAGGGTGTCATTTCCTAAAGCTACAACATGTTTGCAGGTGTTTCTGTTGAACTGACTCTCGGTCAGACTCAGCGGCGGGTTGATCAGCGTGTCCAGCGTTCGTGGGGACCCGTGGCACACCGGCGCAGGAAAACCAGGAATCAAACACGCAAACATGCAGAGCTGCTCGTTCTCTGCGTTACTCTGCAGAGCCTGCATCCACAGCAGAAACAAGCGCACGCCTTCCCGACGGATCTACAGAAACAGGAAGGTCAGACTTCAAATTAGCACACGCTTAATAAAGCTTTTATTGCTTTTCCTACAACGTAGGATTTCTAAATCAGGACATTAAATGTCTTCTTTTTTTTTTAGCCTTGAAGCATTCAGATCTATAGCTGGCATGTGAAAGAAACCTCTAAAATAAAATCAGATCAGTACCTTTAGGGAGTTCCCAGTGTGCAACAACTTCTTCAGAATCAACCCTGGTACAGAAATATGAGTCAAACAGTCTGTTTTATTCATTCATGTATAAAATTTTAATCTTTATCACTGTTTAAACAACAAAACTGTCAAAATTATTCTTTCTAATATGCCTTTAAGATGTTTTAGGAAAAACATTGATGCATACAGGCACTGAAAACCTTTTAAAAATGGCTGTTTTTTAACCTTACAGGTAATATTCCTGTGAATATTTTAAAATCAGCTGCAAGAAGGGAAGTTACCAATGCTGTGGAACTGCCATCGGCTCTGGATTCTCTCTGGCAGAAGCTGGAGGATTTTCTAAACGACAGAAAATAAATATATTTCTTACAACTGTAATATAAAAGTCTGCCAAACATTCTGGGTGAGTTTTATAATCCCAGCCTTTAATTAAGGGCTAAATATCAACATAAACTCACCTGTTACTTTGATCATACTTCAGGATTAGAATCACAAACAGTGACTTTATGTTGAGCTGAGCAGACGTGTTACTGTCATTGATTCATTAAACTTTTATAAATAATCAAGAATTTTCTAAATTAAAACATGCATTCATCAAGCAAAACCTTTTTAAAGTAAAACATCTTTAACAAGATGTCCACAAAGGTTTGTTTAGTCATCCAGGTGACAGCAGATTTCTTTAAACATTTTACTTTATGAACACTGGACTATATATTTATATTTAAAGAGTTTCAGAATAGCTCTAAGAAGACAGATCAGTTAATTGGCTGATACTGGTCACACTTAATCATAAAGCAGGAAATTAAAACGCAGCAGCAGCTGCTACAACCAGCTTACTATAGCCCATAGTTTAGTATTTTAGGTGAAAATGCTCTTTTATATATTATTTTTGAGTTCTACAAGTTCTTCTAAGGGTTGTTAAACGTATGTGTATCTAAATTTAGCAATTATTGTTATATTTTATCAAATTAAAAAATACATATTGGTCAAAAATGAAAAAGTTGTGTATCGGCTGCCCTGATTTCTAACATTTATGCTCGACATAAAAACTTCCTAAAACCTGAAGATATTGATTGTTAATTTTAACAAAAATTGTTCTTTGATGCTTACAAAACCCAGATATAAAAGCAGTTATTAGAATATACCTTTAAGTTTTAATATATTTGTTTATTTTGTAATAATCTTTGGGATGATATCTTGAAAATGAAAAGGGATAGGGGACGCTCTACATGCTCTGTTTGGCTTCGTCCTAGATCCCACTCGACTTGTGTTTTTTTGCAGTGCTGCTCTGAATTTTAAGTCTAAAAGGCCAAATGGAGGTCACACAAACATCTGTTATCTTATCCTGGCACCTCTGCCAAATGCCAAGGGTCTAAGAAAGTCTGGGATCGATGCCAGCGGGCGTTACGGTGCTGCCCGACACCACACACAGAAAGTTTGAGCTCATGGAATCACAAGTACCTCAGTGATTCAGTCATTTTTTCCTGCAGCTACAGTGAATCCCGGTGAACCAGATTAAATATCCAGTCCTAAAACATCCACGCTAACCTTTGCTGCTCCACTTGAAATGGATTTAGAGTCAACTAACTGTTGCATTAAAGCCATTTGACTCCTGGAGTGAGATGAAACAATGAGAGCTGGGTTTTAAGGAACTAAGTGAGCAGATTTATAAGATTCTGTCACCTCAAAGATGAAGAGGATTGAGTCCAGCTCCTCCCTCTGAGACTTATGACCTGGAAAACACAGAGCAGCTTGAAAATAAAACACATCCTGGGGATGATTTCTGATTTCTTTACAGACCCACAGAAGCATCTTTTGCTAAGAATAAACAAGCAATGATAAAAAAATGTACCTTTCTGCTTGAGGCTGACCTCAATGGTGACAAAGTTTTCAAAGAAGACATAGTAGATGTGAGAATAGTACAGGTCAAAGAACTGCTTCAGATCTGGAGCCTCTGAATTTTCTGGGAAGACGAAAAACAAACAAACATTAAGGAAGGAACCATTAAAAAAATACCCGCATGTGAATTTTCCAGAACCCTTTTGAGAGCAGAAAGTGCAGTTTTTCTCTAAACAACATCAGCACTTCACTGTTTTTAGTGTCTTTGATTGATTGCAACCCTTTCTGGCTCACATTAAACCCATTGACGACCAGTTTAAACAAATTGTGCACCTTGAGTAAAAATAAGAGGGACATTATATGAATCCTCAAATATAATTTAAGTCATATCAGTCATTTTCATCCATCAACATTTAAAAATGTGTCCACGGTGAAGTTTAAATGCATCTGCAGTAAGGAGTAAATGCCATGTTGTAAGGAGAACACATTTCTGGCTTTTCATCACAGGAAGGACGATTGAGAAATGTGACCTCCCTTCTGCATCCGAGTTCTCTAAATGATCTAAATTCACCTCAGCCCCATGAAGCTGAAGATAAAACTGTTCACAGCAAGATTTAGGCTCCAGGCACAGTTTAACTGTTGGGTACCAGGTTGGGTTTGCTTTCTTTTCAGCTCTGACCAGCAGAGGGAGCCAGAGGCCGGTTTTCCTTGGGGAAGGTGCCAGTAGGTGCCTGCTGTACGCACCTGGCTCCAATCATCATCTAGAGGAGTATTTAAGCGGCAGGCTCCTGCTCTTCACCACCAGAGTGTTTTACCAATTGTGGTACCTCCAGCCTTTCTACTGTTCGTCTCATTGCGATCGTTTCTTGTAGCCTTCTAGACCTTACCTGTTGTTTTGTGATTCCTTCCAGGACATCTTCAAGTTTCCTCAGAGACTTC